>NC_086284.1:52381965-52681965 GCF_963924245.1 Chroicocephalus ridibundus
TACCCCCTTCCACAGCAAGTGTAGATTACAAGTGCAGATCCCCTCTTCTGGAAGCAGGTTCTCTTGTGTGCCTCTCCTGTAGAAGACATGGGTATCAAGGTTTATATGCACTTGCCACTCCCTACAGCTTGCTGATCCACTCAGAGTTGAAAAAAATGTCCCTGGTGCTCCTGATGTCCCACAAGGAGACTGCTGTATCAGGTCTAGGCTGAAGTTGTGATGTTGGTTGTGTGACTTCTGGCAATGTCAGACCAGATTTTGACTGGTCAGACCAGATATTCTTACCTATCCAAGGTCTCTCTCAGCCTGTTGCATATTTTAGTGCCTCTTCTATGCTTATTTCAGGCTGACTCATTCTTTGTTTCAAAAAACTCCATGTAATCTCCTGATTCCTGTTTAATTCAGCTGATGGATGTCTTCCTCTTTGAACACGAGAAAAAAAACAAACACTAAATGCAACTATTCTAACAGACAAACCTTTGAAGACTTTTTCCTCAGCCTGCATGAAATTTTGTATCCCATTCCTAGATATCAAAGCCTTCCCAAGTCCTGTACAGGGAGGGTAAGCAGGCATGTAGCATAGTTTGTTGGCTCAATGGCCAAGAAGCCCATTTCTCTCACCTTATTAAATCTAGACTGGAGAAATCACCATATTGTTGAACACAAGTATAAAGCTGATTTTCTCTGTTATTCTCACTCTGGTGGAATAGATGCAGCTGTTTAATGGTGAAAGATGATGACAGAATACTCTGGAAATTGATATGGGGTAAAGTCTAAAACACACAAATTTAACTCAGACTCCTAAAATTAGAGGAATTTAAGGCCTGAGAGTGATGTTCCTGCCTTAGACCATTTTCTAGTTAATGACAATAAAATAACTCTAGGACTAATATATCTTTTTCTTGAAATTTAAAGTTTCATGAGTTGAGACTTCTGTGGCAAATCATTCCAAAAAACCCTCTTCAGTACTATTTTTTGACTAACTTTAAAATTCTCAGTCTTCAGTTTTACTGAATGTTCCCTTCACTATATGTTAGGAGATAAGTTCCTGATCTATTTTCTCTGAATCATTCATTAATTTGTAGGCTTGTCATATCTTCTCTGTTTTTGATTTGTTTGGATTTTTTCGGTAACATAAACACTGACAGCTTCTTCGTTTTTCTTAATATAGGAATTTCTCTGTGCCTTTGCTTGTTCCCATTACTCATACATAAGCCTCCTCAACTTCTGCAGTATTCTTTTTGAGATGGGTGACTAATACTACTCAGCTGATACTTCATTATTGTTATGTGTCTAAATAATAAGTAGTATTAAATTATATAGATATTTATATTTATAAATATATGTAGTCTAAGTAATATCTAATGTGGACACTGTCTACCTGGATTTCTCCAAGGCTTTCAACACAGTTCCCCACAGCTTCCTCCTAGAGCAACTGATGTGTTATGGTCTAGACAAGTGGTCTGTGTGGTGGGTGGGGAACAGGCTGATGGGCCACACCCAGGTGGTGGTGGTAAATGGCTCCTTGTCAAACTGGCCACCTGTCCCAAGTGGGGTCCCCCAGCAATCGATATTGAGCCTAATGCTGTTTAATATCTTCGTAAGTGATCTGGACGATGGCATCAACTGTACCCTGATGAATTTTGCTGATGACACCAAACTGAGTGAGGAAGTGGACACTTTGGAAGGGAGAGCCACCCTGCAGGAAGGCCTGAATAGGCTGGAAGAGTGGGCTAACAAGAACCTTACATAGTTCAAAAAGGACAAGTGTAAAGTCTTGCACTTGCAAAAACATAATCCTGGAGTGCAGCACAGGCTGGGATCTACCCAGCTGGGGAGGAGTTCTGTGGAAAGGGACCTGGGGGTCCTGCTGGACAACAAGCTCAATATGAGTGAAGAGTGTGCTGCTGAGGTAAAGAAAGCCACCAGGATGCCGAGTTGCATCAACGTGGGCATCACAGCAGAGATAAAGAAGAAATTATCCCACTCTACGTATTGCTTGTCAGGCCACACCTGGAATACTGTGTTCAGTTTTGGTCCCTGCTATGGAAAAAAGATGTGGACGGGCCGGAGAGGGTCCAGAGAAGGGCCACCAAGATGATCAAAGGACTGGGAAGCTTATCATATGAGGAAAGGCTGAGAGAATTGGGTTTGTTCAGTCTTGAGAAAAGAAAGCTTAGGGGAGACCACATTCCAGTGTTTAAAGGGTGTTTACAAAGAAGATGGAGACACCCTTTTTACAAGGAGTCACATGGAAAAGACAAGGGTTAATGGGTACAAGTTACTCCTGGGAGTTTCCAATTGGACAACAGAGGAAAATTTTTCACAATGAGAACAGTCAGACATTGGAATAATCTCCCCAGGGAAGTGGTGGATTCCCCATCACTGGAGACTTTTAAGAGTAGTCTGGACAGGGTGCTGGGCCATCTTGTCTAGACCGTGCTTTTGCCGAGAAAGCTTGGGCCAGGTGATCCCTGAGGTCCGTTTTTACCTGGATTCTATGATTCTATGATGATTCCATTTATAAAACTATGATATACAGTATAAATATGCATTAAATATCATTTAAGACAAATAATTGCAATAAGCACAATGTGCACTTCAAAATAATATTGTGTGCATTATTTACCATATCTTTTCCATGATAACATCTTACTCAGTTCAGCAGGTGACAGATTTTTCCTTATATTTGGTTTTCTTTTTCTGTTTCTGGTTTTGTTTGTTTGAGGTTTTTCATTTGCAGTAAGATTTTGATGCGTATTTGGAAGAAACGGAAAGGGATGAAGCAAAAGGATAAGAATAAGGAACATATGGAGGATTTGGGGATTGGAGGACAGACTGTGTTAACAGTAAAAAACTAGATGATTTAAAGACATTGTAGAAAATTGGCACTGCCACAGCTAGGATTCTGAGACAAGAAGCTAGTACTGTGTAAAGAACTGAGTAATCCCAAGGGACTCAAGGAGTTGAAGTAAAGTCAGGGGATAACACAAATTAAGTGAACAGAATCTAGCTCCCTCAAGACAGCTGAGAAAATTTTCTGTTTTTCAGATGCTGGAGAAGAATCTAAAACAATGATGTCTCATCATTTTTACATAGTCAGTGAATATATGTAAAGGTATCAAGAAAACAAATCTAATTGTGCATAAGTATTAGTTACATGTATAAAGTAAGGAACTTACAGGTGTATCAGATGTTGTGGCTGATAACAGTTTAAGAATCTTCAAAGGAAGATGGGAAAAGTTCACGGAAGACAGCAGTCCCATCAGCTATTAGATACAAAGAGAACACTCTGGCTCTGCACTAGAAATTTTTGTAAGTATGACAGCCTGTTGGGCTAAGTATTGACATTTTTGTGCCATGTCTTCACTCTCAGACATCTGCAGGAAGCAATTATCAGAGAGAGCATATTAACTGCAAAGGTCTTTGATCTGATTTATATAATAATTTTTATATTCTTATATTTATTTCCTTTGCTATCTGAAGCAGAGAAGTCTGTGCCCTGAACCTAAAATTTCTAGTCCTCTGTACTGGGTCTCACTAGGTCGAGTTAATTTTCTTAATGCTTGTACTGTGCTGTGTTTTGGATTTGAGATTAAAACAGTGTTGAAAACACACCAATGTTTTATCTATGGCTGAACAATGTCAAGGCTTTTCCTGATTTTCAATCTGACCCTGACAGTGAGTAGGCTATATGTGGAAAAGAGGTTTGGAGGGTACACAGCCGGGTCAGCTGACCCAAATTGACCAAAGACATATTTCATGACACATAACATCATGCTCAGCCCTTGAAACTGAGGGTTTGGTCTATCCAAGGTAGTTGTTGCTTGGATACTGGCTAGGCATCAGTCTGCTTGCGAGAAGTGGTAAACAATTGCTTTTTCATCTTTATTTTTTTCTCTCTCTCCTTCCTTCACTTATTAAATTGTCTTTATCTTCACCTGTAACATAAAGAATGGTTTTGTTCTTCCAGTTCTTTTCCCTGTCTTGCTGGGTAGAGGGAAGAGGGGAAGGAGATAAGCAGCTGGGTGGGTACTTAGTTGCTGGCTAGACTCAACCCACCACATCCTTCTCAACACTCGTTGCTAATGCCATTATGATGTCATACCATTATTTTTTTTTGGCTTGAGAAATAAAAAGAAAAAAAAATTAATCCATTAATTCATTCAAAATATTCTTACTGTGTTTGAAAATTCAACCTTCCAAAAGGAAGAATAATAAAATTAAGTTTCTCTGCAGAATTTTATGTGTATAGTTCTTGCCCCTAACTGCATGAACACATCAATTCCAATGCACCTCTTCTTTATTCTATGCACAGTTTACAGTACTTCTCTCAATTGTTCATTGAGAAGCAATTGGTTTTATTATCCACATACCTTTCAAAAGCTTACTTTGAAAACAGAATCATTAGTTACTTAACAAACATTTGTGAATCTCTCAGTCCTCTGGTATCCAAGTGCCATACTGGTTATTTTTATTAAAACTCTACAACAGTAATGTCATAAATGGAAAACCAAAATGAGATCCATATTTAATTTTCAGACGCTCAGAGATTTATTTGGCTAACAAAGTATGGACATTTAATGCCACTTAGAACAGCCCAGAGCACGCAACACAGTCAGGTGAGGTCCACAGAACTGATACAGGATTTGTGTGAATGACTTGCATCTTTCTGAAGCAGTAAGTGAATGCTATGAGGAATAATTTAGCATCCAAATGGTCCCGCAAGCCTACATGTGGGCAACCAGACCAAGATAAAGTGTCTTAGGTTAGTTATACTAGCCATAAATTAGGAAGAATTAGACTGCTCTAGATACCTGAGGATATATTTACAAAGAGGATTGCAGCTAGACCAAAGTTTGCCTGAACTTCAGTCAGAGAGAGTGAAGTTTGCCCATCTCAGTAGTATACTTTCAGTATTTCCAGCCACCAAGAATAACTTATTGGCTTAGGCAACATGAAAGGGTGTCTTTTTCTCTCCACTGGATTGTGTCTGGTTAGTTGAAATAGAGAGTTGGAATTCTCTTTGCTTCTGTAAATAAGCCCAGCTTATACCAGATGAAGAGTGTCACAAAAAAACCTTCTTATAACTCAGGTTACCTAACTCGTATACTTGGATATGGATGGCTCTCTTTGACTCTTGTTTTAAACACTCCCAGAACTTGTCATGCTAGGCGAATGTAACAATAATCCATGAACTGGGATACAGAGGTTTACTTTTCTTCTCAGCTTTGAACTCATATCTATTAGAAGAAGTAGGGTTGAAGCCAGGTTGGAACACAGACATACAATAATATTTAGATTAAATATGATCATAACTCACAGAAAACCATCAGGAAGAAACAGGTGTAATTTAGATTCTAAAACCTAGCAAGGCTCATTTTGGATGTGAATAGTAGTATGCTTGAGTTCCTGTTTCCAGGAATGTGTATGCACTAGTGTAAAAGTCACCCAGAGAAAGGAATTACAATACCTGCTTTATAAACCCTTAAAGGGCAAAGGTATGATATAAATGTCAATGTGTTTAATTTACACTAAGGATGTTTCCTGCATTGCAATAGTCACTAAATTGCTTGCTTATGGAGATCAGCATGCAAACTTCTAGCAGTATAAGGGTAACTGTATTGCCTCAGATAAGCAAAGAGGGATTCTAGAAATCCTGCTTCATCTATAGATTCCCAGGGTTTGCTATTCTTGCATTTTGAGTGGTTTGCAGTGGTGCATCAAGTAACAACATAAAGTCTGCTTTTCATCTGTTCTTCCTGTTTCCCAATACCACATGCTGTGGGAAACAGGGCAGCAGAAGCAGAAAGTGCTCAAAAAGATATCAAAGGTATAGCCCATAAGATAGATCTGAAAAGAATTATGCTTACTTCTCCTGAAGGTTACTTTCGTGAGTTCAGCCTCACAATGTTGAATGTCATTTCTTAATAGTGTATTAAAGTAGTATTAAGTAGTGTATTTAAGATATTTTGCTTTTGTTACAAATGCGACAGTTTCAGCTATTTCATCCACCTGATTATTATTTTTTTTTTAGAATGGAATTGAATATACTTGTTGACTGTATTAAGCATCCTTTCTTGAAACTCTAAATAAAAAATGCTATTTCATGATTTGTTCATTCAAACATGCCTAATTAGTTTTGCTGCTATGGTTACTGTCAAATACATTTTTTTGGAAGCTGAAACAGAGCATATATGAAACAAGTATCAAATCCTCTTTATGTATCTATCCTTCAACTATTACATGCAAAAGACGCTAGGGCAGTATTTCTAAACTAACAGTTGCTGAATCCCTGTGTAATCTTTTACTTAACTATATTCTAGACACAGGTGGGATATTTCATTGCCTCAAGAATCGCTACTAATCTCCCTCGCAGGCAGAATGTGACTGCTCACATTCCCATTATCTGATTTAAAACTTAAAAGGTAATCATGGCGAAATGATTCCATTGGTTGTAAATAAACATACAAGTTGAAATAAACATAGATTTTGCCAAGTCCCTGTCTGCACTAACAGGCTCTACTCATCTTGACCAGCTTCACCTGGGGCCTCCACCCACACCATGAGACCTGGAGCTCTATTTAAGCTCAACCCAAGGGGTGCAGTTCCTATGTGAGCTATGTTGAAGAAATATTGCTTTCTAGCTGTAATTACAGCCACAGAGTTCCCTGATCTGGATGTTCACCTGTAGACTGATATGAACCTGAGAGCATGTATGGGTTTTTTTTCAACCAATAGAATCATTATGTTGACAGAGTTTGACCTTAGCCTTGCCTCATTACTATGAACTTGCCCAGTAATCACTAGACCTGAGCCTAACTGCTATCTGCAGATGGACTTTCCAGCTTGAACTTGCCTCATCTTCTTGATGCTACTTTATGATCTGTGCTATTGCTTGTACTCAACTGCAATCTCTGGGCCTGCCCTACTTGCCTTGCTTGGGTGCTTGTGGGACTGTGCTCTGGTGGGTGAGGCCCCTGCTGGCTGTGTGATCCTTCTCAGCTCCCTAGCCTGCAGGAAGCAGCCCTATTCTTGCTGCTCCCTGACCCATGATATAGCAGAATCCCTGCATTTCAGTTTCTGCTACTTCATTCACAATCTGTTCTAATGAAAGATGAGTTGTCTTCTGTCCTATTCCACCGTGCCCGCCGCCCGCCCCATCTTCCCACTCCAAAAAAAAAGGAAAAAAAGGAGGGGGAATAGGAACTATCATGCTATGAGTAGTTTATATGGGATTAATTCGAGACTATGGCTTTAAAAACAAAGAATGGACTTGTAAACTGAAGGGAAGAACTTCCGTAGGTCAGTTCATTATCTGGTTAGTCTACCATACTGAGTTTACTTATTTTGCTCTATAAAAATACTCAGAACATGCTAGCTATATATTTACTAAACTCTTGAATGCAAGAAAACAGGTAGGTACTCTTAAAACATTATTTTTAATGTTATAGACCATTTCTGATGCATTTATTTCACAATGCAGAAATTGGCAACCTTACCAACAGAAGCTTAGTAAAGTGGGAGAAATAGTACTAAACTGAGACATATATCTTAAGTGATTTCTTTCCAAGAGTCCAGAAGAAGTCTAAAGCAGAGCAAACAATGGGAAACTTCAGGTGCATTAAAGGAAAAAGTAATGCTGCAGCAGAACTCTTCTAAAGATGGCACCAAGTAAGAAATCACAGACCACCAGTTTACTGCAGTTTAAGGCTTTTTTGTTATGACATGCTCTCTCTACTCCACAAGTGTGATTCATGGAATCTGTAATTACAGTAAGCTCCTTCCTGCAAGAAAAGGAGTTTCAAAAATAGGAGGTCTGGGGATAAACAAATAGTGGAGCGGCAAGGGAAAAGTACTGGAACAATAACTTCTAAGATGTTTATGCTACAGATCTATGAATTTTACTAAATGTCAAAGGGTACTCCAAGACACAGATCTTTAAAATACTTGTCAGTAGGATAATCTCAGATAAGATGTGACTACACCCTTAAACAATAAAAGCCTAGCACAGCCAGAAGCTGACTCATTCAAGGGCATATTATGAGTAAGCCTATGCATCTTTTCAAATTATCCTCATTTCTATACAAATTTAAGGTACAAATATGTTTTCCAGACTTGCCTCCATTCCCGCCTCCCCCCCATAGACAGCACACTTTATATATACTTAAACCAACTGGAATTACAAACTCAAAAACCTGAGGGTACCAAGTTCACTCTGCAAACTCAGTGTCATCCTAGAACTGTCGGATATACCTTTTAACAGATCTAAAATAATGGCAAAAGCTTTGCACCTATGTTAACCAGCAGGAAATGTGGAGGAGGGCAGTAGAAAATCATCTAATTGGGCTGCAGGGAAATTATTTCTTTCCACTTGTGATGTATTCTAAACTCTATCCCAGAACCAGGGACACTGGGAGACCCTGCCTGATCAGACATACTTAATGAAGCACACAACGTTTGGTACTTGTTCATTAAATCTTTTCACAATAAAGTTAATGGTCAAAAAATCAGTGACAAATGTTGTCTTCCTCTTCATTTTCTTATTATAGTGTTGGAATTATTAAACCATTAGCAGAAGCAGCAAAGAGCACATTTTTAATAACTTGGTATTTTTTATTTATTTCAGTTATAAGCAATTAGTGTTAGAGGAAGAAAAATCCCACTCTGTATCACAAGAATTTAACATTCCTTCTGTTTTGGACTGTTGCCTCTTTGTAAATATACTAAATGGTTGAGTGTGGCTGACTTATTGCACTCTGTATTAAAGTTATTGGAAGGATCACTATTGCTGTAGATAAATTTCACTATCATTTCATGGACCTGAATCCAGACTCCATTGCGTGGCTGCAATGGCAATTATTACAATAGTATCGCTCTTCAAAAAACTTAAGAAAGCTCAGAACTGGGTTTTTTACTCTTTAGTGCTCTTTTTAATGACTGTCAATTTTTGAAAACTATCTAAACTATGACCCTGGCTTCAAAAAGAAGTCTCTAGTGTTAGGATCCTTAGTGAAAAAATGGACTGTCAAAATTTCCAATATCATCTCTGGACCAGACTGGATTTCTTTGAACCACTTGGCATCCAAGTTTTCTCAAAGGACCTTTACTTGCATAGAGTACGCCTGTTCTCCTGTGACTTTCACCAGCTGGGGAGAACCTTGTAATGAGCACATAACAAATCCAAAATTTTCTTCGATGTCAAGATGAAGGAGGCTACATGATGTAAGTGTTCATCATTTAAAAAAATGAGGGATAAGTAGTATGTTGCAGTTAGTCGACTAACAGCAACTTCTGCTACGGGCCACAGCTGTCTTTGTTCTTTCCTTATGTCCAATCCTACAAGCACATTCACAAATATGCATTTTTTTACAACTACACTGACAGATACTTGATGCTATAGAATTTTATCGGAAAGACCATATAGCCTTTGTGTGCCTAATCACAGCAAGCCTTTGGGTGAGGAAGATACGGAATGATACTGTTGACCTTGCCTCACTACATCAAAGTCTAAACCAAATCTCATTTTATATAAGCAGCAATTTTACAGTGAGGTAAACAGTACATATAAATGGCTGATCTTGCTCTAAATACAGATTTGTTTGGGCAGTGAAATTATCTAGGCTAAGTCACTTATAGTATCACGTTGCATTTGTTTGTGGGGAAACAGTAATTTATTTAATAAAGCCCAATTTCAACCCTAGTAGCTAACAAAGCAGTATAAGCAAAATGAAATTTCAGTATATTTTCATCAATAAGTTCTAAAAGACGGGTTGATGAGAAACAAACTCACTTTAGCTTAAGCAGTTCTGTGAACAATTCAGTGTCAAAGGTTTTATTGTATAACTCTCCAGTTCGTTTAGAAAGATCCCTGTTTAAATACAGAAGTACCTCAGAGGCTAATCTCTAATGAATGTCATTGTGATCATGTTTCACTGCGCAGACCATAATTTTTATTTTTTATCTTTGCAAAATATTATAACCTTATAAGTTTATCTGACAATTTAGTAAATATAAGCGACTGTAAAATTGTTTGCTAACTATTTCCCTGCTCTTGGCTCACTGAAGAATGAAGAAAAAGGTTGTACCTAGAGTGGGAAGTACAATCCAATTCAAATCTTTGAATACACATTATTTCTCTCTCTAACTTTTCACGTAAATTATTACTCAGTTATTAGTCTCAGGGGGAAAACAGTTACTAGATTATCCAAATGTCTGAACAGCTGTTTGTCCTAACTAAATTTGAATGATATTTGTTAAGTATCCAGAGCCAGAATTTTCTCACTGGTGCCCAGTGAAAGGACAAGGGACAACGGGCACAAACTGAAATACAAGAAATTATATTTAAACATAAGAAGACTTTATTACCGTGATGGTAATCGAACACTGGCACAGGTTGCCCAGAGAGGCTGTGAATTCTCCATGCTTGGAAGTATTCAAAACTTGATACTGATCAGCCTACTGGAGTTGGGCCCTGCTTTGTGCAGGGGAGTTAGAAAAGGTGATCTCCAAAGGTACCTTCCAATCTCAACTGTTCTGTCATTATGTGAAATCCTATATTAATTAGACTACATTAAATGAGATAGCAAACCACTAGCAATCAGGAGGCAGAGCTAGTATAATGGGTATAAACTGACACAGGCATGTACTGTGAAATCCCAATTTCCTACTGCCTGTGTGCTTTTGCGAACTGTATGCATATGAATTTTTTGTATATGAGGAATAACTGATTAAATTCTTCTAAGAATCTTTTCAGTCTCCCTGCTTGTGTATCTTGAATTCCATTTCTCCCCATCTACATATGCTAGAAACAAAAATATAACAAGGTAACCTTTCCCTTGATTCAGGGAAAAAGCGTAATTAATTTCTCCCCAAATAAGCACAGCAGGAGGACTGAGTAATACGGTCTGCAGCACTGACCGTAAGCAAAGGGAAGATTTCCAGACAAAGATAAATGGGAAAGGCTGTGCTAAAAGAGAATTTTCCATAGCAGTTTCAAAGGCCTACCAAAGTACATTCATCACCCCAGAAACTGCAGGAGAATGGGCACTGCATTGTTATGAAGTGTTCAGAATAATTGAGTGTAACATTCAAGCTGAGCTAGTTTTGTATCTATCAGGTAGTGAGAAAATTAAGCCAAATTAACCACATGTGAAAATGATCAATAGCAAAGCCACAGGAAATTTTTATCTTTTGGTAGCCCTTACTACCTATAGGTGTGTGGGATAGTGTCCTCACAACTCACGTGACAATTTGTCAGTACTATTGAATTCATTCTAGATTTTTCTCTCACAGTAGCTTGTGTGAAATTGAAGGCATTAGCTGGGAGATGATCTACCACAAAACATCAGTCGCGGTCCTGAGGTTTGTGATTATAAAGAAGTCATTAGTTCTGCACAGCCCCTAGCAGATTACAAAGAGCTTGCAAAGAGTGACTACTGTGGTAGAAGAGTGCAGACGAGAAATCAACTGGCTAGGTGGTCCTGGCCTAACTGCATCCAGGAACAGTACCAGAACCCAAGAAGAAACATTAGATCTCAGATATCCTGCGGGGACATAGAAGATGTGATCAACAGTTTCTTAGCCATAACGTAGATTATTTGTAATAGACACAGAGTTAAACTGAGGTGACGGGATGTGTCCCTCTGTGCTTCCTGCTGAATCAGTGCTTTAAATGTGCAGTATGGTAAATTAGAAAAGCTGTATCCTTACTGTAGTGATTCCCTTGCCAACCTCCCAAAGGAACCACTACTGAGTGAACTGAAAGCATTTTCTCTGTCTGGTGGTGCAGTTGATGTGTGGCAGAAATCCTCAGATGGTATGTAATAGCTATGATTCAAGTACAAAGACAAGTTGCATAATTTTATAGTTAGTCATGTCATTTAACATGGCACAGTGGGAAAGGAGGAAATGTCCCCTGAGATCTCCTGCTAATCTGTCCCTGATGTAATCCAGCATGAAACAGGTTGTTCTTTTCTGGTTAATGCAAATGCAAATATATGTATATTATTATTAAATGGGAAGGTCAAGGTAGTGAATAAATTAAGTGCAAATATATAGGAACTACTACAAAGACACATAGGAATGAAGGGAAAAGTATTTAAAAATTGTTTGTATTCACTCTATGAGAAGGAGGTGCACTTCGTGGGATTAAAAATATGAACATCAAAAAAAGAAAATATACACTCAAAATGTGTATTACTGGCAAAATGAACACAGTATGTATATGGAGCTAAGACTTCATATTAAGATTGTCCAATATTAATGAGTCCAATTAATGTGCTACCAGTCCAAATTATCTAATGACTACGGAAAAGATTTTGTAGTAATACAGATAAACTTACACAGCCTCACTCACACTTCTGAGTATCTACCACTTTGCTCTAGTGCTGAAATCACCCTTCTGCTCTCACTCTGGACCCAAAGGTTGACGGTGTCAGTTGTCCTCAGGATTTCTGTGCTTGGGGATGTGATCACACCTTACCAGTGCCCTGAACCCCGGTGCTGGGAGGAGTGGGGTGTCTGTGGCAGGTGCAGCCCCTTTGATATGGGTGCCCTCTCTCTTGGTGTGTATTAGGGCAGCATTTCTGCACTCCATCAGCTGGCAATCAGTGTCGTTGGGGGTACATCTAGACTTCTGAGTATTTAACAGAGATTATAATAATTATTGTTTTGCTTTAAATATGCCCATGATATAAAGTTAGAAGAAAATTTTCCTGTTGCAAATTAATGTAAAAATTCATATTGCAGCTATCACTACTAAAGTCAGCGACCGGATACTAGACTAGATGGATCGCTCTCTCAATTCAGTATGACAGTTTTTATATTATACAAGTTTTACTTCAGGGATAAATTGATAAATCAAACTCTAATTTTGATGTTTTGGGGAGTTTTTTATTTTAAATATACTTCCTATAAATCTTTTCAGGTTTACAGTATATTTAAAAGGAGAAGGATTTAAAAATAAAGTAAAAGTGGTATTCAAATTATGGACACAAGAAATGAAACATTGCTTGTTTATGAAAACAAATTTTGCCACAATGGCATGAATAAGTTCTTATCACATCTGAATCAATAAATTTTCTTTACATGCTGACATTTCAGCAAGCACTTTAAATCTGTATAGGTATTCTATAATTTTAGCCAGCAGATTAGAGAGGTAGTTTTAACCAAACATTTTGTTGCGTAAATTGAACATCTTTGCTCTAATATCAGTATTGACTTTAGTCAGTACTTGGAATTCAGATTATTTTTTTTTTACCTTGACATGCTCTATTTTTTCTTGGCTGTTTTGTCCTGTCCCAAAAAGCATTAATTATCATTCTCCTAGGGAAAAAGAAAACCTCACAAAATATTTTTTCCCCCTTAATTTGTATGCATATTAACACCAAGAGCTGCAAAAAGATCTACATAGTCTAAAAATATGATGTAGAAGTGTACTGGTAAGACTGAACCAGTTCACAAGCAAACCTTAAAAACTGATTTATAGGAACTGGGCGACACTTTTTCACACCATTACAACAGACTGGTAAAGCTTAGAAATTGGTTGGCAATGGACAAGTTACTATGGAAAACAATTATTATTTTTTCACTTACCTGCCAGGTGTACTCAAATACAATCAGCAGCCTGATGGCATGTTGGAAAGCTTACCATTATCCAGAAAAGGCAGTTTAAGGTCACTTATGAGCTAGTCGGGGTGTGTACACCCTTTTCATTCTGTGGAAGTCAGAAATGGAGACATGTAAACCCTCCAACATGTCATCAGACTGCTGAGTGTAAAGAAACAATATAGGAAATCGACTTTCAAATGCTACCATTTCACAACATGAAGTAGACAGGAGTGGAGAGTTGCTGCAGCTGTGGTTTGAGCTGCACCTATCCAGGGTTCTGCTGGGGGATGAAGGGATTAAGAGCAGCCCTGCCGAGAAGGACCTGGGGCGTAGTGGTGGGTGAAAAGCTGGGCACGAGCAGGCAATGTGCACTCACAGCACTCACTATCCTGGGCTGCATCAAAAGAAGTGTGGCCAGCAGGTCAGGGAGGCAATTCTTACACTCTACTCCACTCTGGCAACACTCCATCTGGACTACTGCATGCAGCTCTGGAGTCCTCAGCACAGGAAAGACATGGGTCTTCTGGAGCAGGCCCGAAAGTGGACCAAAAAATTATCAGAGATATGGAACACCTCTCCTATGTAGAAAGGCTGAGAGAGTTGAGGTTACTCAGCCTGGAGAAGGGAAAGCTCTGGGGAGACCTTATTGAGGCCTTTCAGTACTTAGAGGCTTATTAGAAAGATAGGGATAAACTTTTTTGCAGGATAAGATGTAATGATTTTAAACTAAAAGAGGGTAGATTCAGACTAGATAGAAAGAAGAAAATTTTTACAAAGAAGGTGAGGAAACACTGGAACAGATTGCCCAGAGGGATGGTAGATGCTCCATCCCGAGAAACATTCAAGTTCAGCTTGAACAGGTCTCTGAGCAACCTGATCTAGTTGAAGATGTCCCTGCTCATTGCAGGGGGTCTTTGACTAGATGACCTTTAAAGATCCCTTCCAACCCAAACTACTCTATGATTATATGCCAACTAATTTCAGTTCTGCCTCTGGAACAATATAACAACTTCCTATCACTAACTTTGGACATAAAACATAATTTAGTGTTGCCACTTGCTTAGTGGCATAGAGTGAGAGTGATTCACTGACTTAATCTCTCTTTCTTGTTCACATTGTATATAATTTTAATCAATAAATGTCTATGTCTGTTGTTCGAAAGGCACCATCAGGACTTATCAGGAAAAGCCCTGATCAGCAAGAGTAAGACAGAAAGAATTGGAGCTTTAATTTAAACACAAATTACTGAACTGCATCTAATGTCAAACTGACTGCTGGCCTTCCTTAACAGAAGCATTAATTAGATGAACAAAGTGAGCAAAACAAAGTGCATGATTTGACATTCCATATGAGATGCAGTGCAGTACAATGGTCTTGCAAGAGAAATCAAAAAATTAATGAGAATGCTAAACTAAGAGAATTTTCCTTGAGGATGAGCATTGGTGCAGTAAAAATTCATATGAAAGGAGACAGGCTGAACTTTCCTAGAGATAGTTACTGTATGTATTTAAATATGCATCAAATATATGGAAAATGAAGGAAAAATAAGGCTTAAGCTAAAGTTAATTTCAATTGTGTATATATATAAATGGCAAAATATTTAATTGCATGACCTCATACTAGAAACAAGTCTGTACTCCTCCTTCATCCTTGTTCTACATGTGATCCCCAGAGTTTTCAATATATATAAATATGATGTAATAAATATGTATTTAAGGAAGAGTTTAAGTTGCTTCTAAGCTTTTCTGTGACATTTTTTATCATAGACAAGTCCTTCATAAATATCAAGGAGTTTGTCTTTACACTATCTCTAGTAGGCAGAAACGTATTGAGCAAAGTTTTGGTAGTGCAGGGGCTGCAGGGGTCACTTCTGTGAGAAGACAGCAGAAGCGTCCCCCATGTCAAACAAAGCCAGTTCCAGTTGTCTCCAAGATGGACCCACTGCTGGCCAAAGCTGAGGCAATCAATGACTGCTAGCACTTCTGTGATAACATATTTAAGAAAGGGAAAAAAATTGCTGCACAACAGCAGTCAGGAGAAAGGAGTCAGAACGTGTGAGAGAAACAACCCTGCAGACACCAAGGTCAGTGAAGAAAGAGGGGAAGGAAGTGCTCCAGGCACCAGAGCAGAGATTCTCTGGTGAGAAAACCATGGTGAAGCAGGTTATCCCCCTGCAGCCCATGGAAGCCCACAGTGGAGCAGATATCCACCCTACAGCCTGTGGAGGATGCCACAACAGAGCAGGTGGATGTGCCCTGAAGGAAGCTGTGACCCCATACTGGAACAGGTTCATGGCAGGAGCTGTGACCTGTGGAGAGAAGCCAACACTGGAGCAGGTTTTCTGGTAAGACCTGTGGGCCCACGGGGGACCCACACTGGATCAGTCTGTTCATGAAGGACAGGAAAGGATCCATGCAGTTCATGAAGAACTGTAGCCCGTGGGAAGGACCCGTGTTGGAGAAGTTCGTGAAGGACTGTTTGCCACGGGTGGGACCCCATACTGGAGCAGGGGAAGAGTATGAGCAGGAAGAAGTGGCAGAGAAAATATGTGATGAACTGACTACAACCCCATTCTCTGTGCCCCTGCAATGCTCAGGATGCGGAGGTAGAGAATTTGGGAGTGAAGTTGAGCCCAGGAAGACGGGAGGCGGGGGAAAGGTGTTCTTTAGTTATGTTCTTATTTCTCATAATCCTACTTTGATTTGATTGGTGATAAATAAATTAATCTCCCCAAGTTGAGTCTGTTTTGCCCATGATGGTAATTGGTAAGTGATCTCTCTGTCCTTATCTTGACCCTTCATCATAGCCTTTTGTCATATTTTCTTCCCCCTAACCAGCTGAGGCAGAGAAGTGATAGAGCAGCTTGATGGGCACCTTGTGGCTAGCCAAGGTCAACCCACCACAATTATACATGGAGAAAGAGGATGATCTTCATATTAAAGAGAAAATGGAGAAAATGTTGAAGTAGAGCGACGAAGACAAAATTATTTTTGATATATGATAACTTAGCCTCTGATTTACTGTGGGGCCTTTGGTTTGTTTGTTTGTTTCTGAGCATGAGCATTCTAATACTATGCAATATTTTCCAATCACAGTTCTCGTTCAAAGTTGCAAATGCCTAGTGGTTTTGCTGGGGAATGTTGACTTTCAGTATAAGCACCAGGGAATGAGAAATGCACAGTTAATGATCACCTGTGAACAGTTGTATTGAAGTAATTTGTTCAGCATCGCATTAAAAATCTGCAGAGGAATCAAGGAAATAATTCAACATTCAGTGTTGACATCCAGATGCTTCAGCCGTTTCTTTCTTAGTTGTTGTATTAATTCACTAGGTACTTTCCAATTTCAGCAAGAAAGGAGGCTGGGGACTGATAGCACTTATAGCTATGCTCCTTTGACAGTCCAAAATGGATTTTTACTTGTGTTGTCACAGTTTCTAATGTTTCTTTGTTAAGATTAACAATATAACTTCCCCCTCCCCAAGAGGTTTTAAAAATATGCCTACCAGAGAATAAAAATACCATAATTTGAAAACACTTAGGTTTTCTGCACTGGTTACTTGCTGGGTTGAAACTTTAAAATTGCAACAAACACCAGCTGTACTAAGTAAGACAATTGGAAGCAGTAAAAGGCTGTAACTGAAGAGTGATCAAACACTTCATTAGGGTAACAAAACAGGGGAGGGAGGGAAGCTGTTCCACCTGTAGCAGTATTTTTGGTTTGATTTGGTTTTACAGATACCAACTCAATCACTCCAATTTGATGCATTAAGAAATAAAGATGATATAATACTTGGTCCTATGATAGAATCATAGAATCCGAGGGAGCCCTCTAGTTAAACCTGTACTCAAAGCACAATCAATGTTAATCTCATACCATTTTGCTCAGGAATTTGTCCAGCAATTATTAAAAGACAAACTCTCCATCACCTTTCTGGGTAAATTGTTCCAGTGCTTGTTTATTGTGATGTTCCACTGCTTGTTTGTTGTGATAATGAATCTTTTTTTCTTTACTTCCAGTCAGAACCTCCCTTTTTGAGTCTCATTCTCCTATTGTAAGCCTTCATAAAAAGGCTGGTTACATCTTCTCAGCAACCTCCTCCTATCCACTGGAAGGCAGCTATTTCTCACACACACACTCTCTCAAATATAAAGGAGTCCACTTCACTCAGCCTGTCTTTGTCAGAGGCTCCAGCCTCTGGCCATCTTCTGGTCCTCCACTAAGCTTGCTGTGTTTATCAACAGCTTTATTTTACTGGGGACCTGAAATTGAATGTTGTATTTCAGATGTTGTCTAACATGTGCAGGATAAAGAGAAACAATCATTTCCCGTTATTTACTGGCTATGCTTCTGTTGATACAGTAAAGTATACAGATGGCCTTCAGCATGGTGAGAGCATGCTGCTGTCTCATGTTTTGACAGCTGTTCCCCAGGACCCCCAGGTCCTTTCCACAGAACTGCTACCCAGTCAGTTAGTCCCCAGCATGTACTACTGAAAGGATTAGTTTGTCCCAAGTGTAGGACTTTACACATGTCCTTGCTGAATTTCATGAGGTTCCTGTCAGTCTTTTCCTCTAACCCGTCCAGGTTGCTCTGAATGGTAGCCTCACCTTCAAATGGATTGATGATACCTTTCAATTTGGTGTCATCCAAAAACTTGAGGAGAGTGGTCTTCTCCTCCTGATTCACAGATCTAGTCATTTTTTTCATTCAAGGCAATCAGGTTGGTTAAACATATAGTTACCAAGAGCAAATATCTCTTCCCAAGCACCTTCTTCAGGTATCAGAAATGCCTTCCAAGAAGGCTTAATAATTTTCTCAGGGACTGAAGTGATGCTGACCATTCTGTAGTTTTCTCAATAATCTCTGCTTTTCTGATGCATGTCACACTTGCCTTCCTCCACTTTGTGGAGCTCTACTGAGCTCCATAACATTTCAGAAATTATAGTGGCCTAGAAATTATGTTAATACTTTTCTCAGGACCTTCAGATGCAGTGTGGATATCTGCTCCAGTGTTGTCTTCTCCAGGGGCTGCAGGAGAATCTCTGATTCAGCGCCTGCAGCACTTTCTCCTCCTCCTTCTCTCACCTTGGTGCTCGCAGGGCTGTTTCTCACAAATTTTTCCTCACTCCCTGTGCAGCCTTTTGCCCTTTCTTAAATATACTTTCCCAGGGGTGCCACCATTTTGGCTGTGGGGCTCAGCTGTGCCCTGTGGTGGGTTGGTTGGAGCCAGCTGAAACCAGCTGTGTCTGGCTTGGGGCAGCCCTGGCCTCTCCTCACAGAGGCCACTGCTGAAGGTCCCCTGCTACACCTGTACACCGACCTGGACACCTGTACCCAGCAGAAGCCCATTAACATAGATACAGTCACTTTGATGAACAAACTTGGTACGGCTGAGAATCTGCCAAAAGAGGAACTGTCAGGAAGGAGGCAGAAATGGGTTTAATGCAGTTGTTATTCCTTCCTTTCTTTAACATTTCACAGAGAGAAAAAAGATTTTGAATTTCATGTAGATAGAGTGACTGGCAGTATAGAATCACTTAAAATGTAGAACAAAAAATATATTCTGATAAAATATTGCTTATTTGTAATTTTATTTATTTTTTTTTATTTAGTGACATTTGAGACAGTTACTTGAGGTAAAAATTACAACTTTAAAATACAACTATAAATGTAAAACAATCTTCTTAGGTATTTTGTTACTTGCTATTTCATAACTTTCATGCTGTATTTAAAGAATAAAAATAAACAGTTTAAAACAGGATATGGTATTTTAAACTTGTTTTGTTTTATATGATGCTTTCTCCGGTCCTGTAGTGTAGATTACCACATTACACTCCGCTTTCAACTTCAAGAGAAATGTCTCTACAACTTCTGTTTTCTTTATTTTCTTTGCTATGATTCTTTGTTAGAATAGAAGTGGTGCCTGTAGAACATATTTGTTCTGAGCAGTGCACTTAGTTGTTGGAGGTCTGTTTGTTTCCTTAGCAATGACTTGAGCGTATAAAATGCATTCCCTCAGCTACATATAATTTAGGGAAGAATACATGTATATATTTTAAACTGGCCTTGTTAAGCCACTAGTGTTTAAAATTGCTGGTGTTTCAGAGGTTGACACAGCAAGCATTTCTTGTAAAAATTATGGTGCTTATTTTATAAGGAAACCATGTTAAACCTCACATTTTATAAATGTTGGAATGGATCAAGGTAGTTGACATCTGACCTTTCAAGAGATTGCTTAAACTTAAAAGACTGCATAGGAAATTACATGCTGGAAAAAATAAATAGAAGATTCAGGACAGCCATCTGAAGAAAAACGGTATTTTTACAAGTTATTATGAAATGAATAGTGGCATATAAGCTGTTCTGAGTTGGATTCATCTAGTCAAATGTGGACAACTATGATTTATGTTTACACAGCTGAGTTAATCCTGTAGACTTCCTGCATAATGAAGGGAGAACATTAGGTGACATCTACACTGCTGACTTAATCTAACATAGGAAATGACTCTTGACTCCCTGGTCAATTGCACCAAAGTGATTCCTGTCAACAATTTTTCAGGCTAGACCCTCTAAAGCTGACTGGTGGCATCTACAACTTCTGACTGTCATTTAGCTCCACATTCAAGACATCTAGATTTAGTTGTCTAAACAAACAGGGCCAATGAAGCTAGATGGCTTGTGCCATTTGAAATGCCTTAAAGCATTTCTCCTGACATCCAGCTACCAACCTGGCCACAGATCTTCTATTGGTCTTCTATTAGATCTACTGCCCTTGTAGATATCTTGAACATCTGATTGGTGACAGCAAACATGGCTTCACCAAGGACAAGTCATGTCTGACAAATCTGATGGCCTTCTATGATGGTGCTATAGCATTGGTAGATAGGGGGAGAGTAACAGATGTCTTTTGCCTGGACTTATGCAAAGCATTCGACACTGTCCTGCATAACATCCTGGTCTCTAAATTGGAAAGGCATGGATTTGATAGGTGGACCACTCAGTGGATAAGAAACTGGCTAGATGGCCACACTCAAAGGATTGCAGTGAACATCTCAATGTCCAAGTGGATACCAGTGATGAATGGTGTTCCTCAGGGGTCAGTACTGGGACCAGTGCTGTTTAACATCTTTGTCGGTGACATGGACAGTGGTATTGAGTGCACCCTCAGCAAGTTTGGTGACAACACCAAGCTATGTGGCATGTTTGACATGCTGGCAGGAAGGGATGCCATCCAGAGGGACCTGGACAGACTTGAGAGGTGGGCCTGTGCAAACCTCATGAAGTTCAACCAGGCCAAGTGCAAGGTCCTGCACGTGGGTCATGGCAATCCCAAGGACAAATACAGGCTGGGTGAAGAATGGATTGAGAGCAGCCCTGCAAAGAAGGACTTTGGGGTGTTTGTGGATGAGAAACTCAACACGAGCCGGCAATGTGAGCTTGCAGCCCAAAAAGCCAACTGCATCCTCAGCTACTCTGCTCTGGTGAGACCCCACCTGGAGTACTGTGTACAGCCCCCAACTCCCCCTACTGTGTGGAGTCTCCAACATAAGGACATGGACTTCTTGGAACGGGTCCAGAGGAGGGCCATGGAGCTGATCAGAGGGCTGGAGCACCTCTTCTATGAAGACAGGCTGATAGTATTGGGGTTGTTAAGCATGGAGAAGAGAAGGCTCCGGGGACACCTTAGAGCAGCCTTTCAGTACCTACAGGGGGCCTACAGGAAAGATGGGGAGAGACTCTTTATGAGGGAGTGGAGCAATAAGACGAGGGGTAAGGGTTTTAAACTGAAAGAACGGAAATTTAGACTAGATATTAGGAAGAAATTCTTTACTGTGAGAGTGGTGAGGCACTGGAACAGGCTGCCCAGAGCAGCTGTGGATGCCCCATCCCTGGAACTGTTCAAGGCCAGGCTGGATGGAGCTTTGAGCAACCTGGTCTAGTGGGAGGTGTCCCTGTTCACGGCAGGGTGGTTGGAACTAGGTGATCATTGGAACTAGATGATCATTAAGGTCCCTTCCAACACCAACCATCCTATGATTCTATGAAAATCAATGGGAGTCCTATGTCTTTTCTGAGCAGCAACTGAAGACCAGGAAAGATCCCCAAGAGAATATCAAATGACAGTAGTTACCCATATATGGGCAACCAAATTAGGTCTTATGTCCAGAAATGTATGAGACTATTCTACATCCTGTGCCATATTTTCCAACCCTGAGTAGACTTTCTGAATTCCATAGAATGTCTTAAATGGCATTAGGTATATATGTTTAGACACCTGAATCCCAACTGAATGTCCACTGACTCTAAAGAGATTACCTGGCTCATATGTAGAAACCTAAATTAGACACCTGCATTTTTTGTGTTTCTAATCTGTAGCTTATTTACATGCATATGTTGTAAATATGGACATTCAAGTAAGATTAATATCATTCTCTCTGTATTGTTATTGCATTTATAACTTTCACATTTATTAACACCCTCATCTGATGGCAGTGTTGTATTATTGCCCTAAACATTTGAAAAGGGTTTAAAGAAAGAGTGAAATAATGTTTTCAGGATTCATTTGTACATTGTAACAAGCTTCAAAATGATACATTCATGAATCACCATTCTAATAAGAAAAAAATAATACTGAAAAAAGAACAGAAAGAACAGAAAAGCTAAATGAGTATTTCTGCGTCTACATTGGAAATCCTTCATAAGTAACAACTGCTATCAATACAGTAAAGGTTTAATTGTTTAATGCTTAAAAAGTAGTTGGAGGAGAATAGTTGGCAACTGCTGCTGGATAAGCAGCAACTGAGACAACAGTGTTTTAAAAAACTTGTTACGCCGAGTTGTACAGATGTGCATTGGATCCTAATTATTTGTGATTCTAACCTTGAAACTGATAAACTATATGATAAACTGAACATAAACTTTTATTGAAATTAGCACATATTTTACAAAGCACTACCAGCTTTGTCCTATAATTGCTATTTCTTTAAACCCTCTATGGGATTCTTCATTTCCTTCAGTATTAAGCCCTCCAGAACAAGACTCTTGCTGACACCACTATCAATATTTATTATTGTTACTATGCTATTGCAAAGCCCAAAGCACATACAACTACATGTACAACATGTACAAAAGCATGTACGCAGTCTGTACAACAGCTTATTATTGCCACTGGGCTATTACAAAGCCCAAAGCAAGCACAACTGTATTAGTGATTATATTATCATTAATTGAACAGTAAAGTGACTCTATTTCAAACTCATCTCTTTAAAAACACTGAGTGGAAAGGGTTATTATTTCTGAGAGATGACTGACTGATACCTGTCTACCTTCTTACAATATTGCAGGCAGGTGTATTGCAGATAGGCACAAGTTCTAGGTGCCTGCCTGTGGGGTACTGCAAGCAATGAAAATATACAATCCTAGATAGGTGAACTTCAAAGAGGACTGAAGGTTTCAATATCAAAAGATCATGAAATAAGCATGCATTTTGCCAATGCTTTGTGAAAAACATTGTCTGAAAGTCAGAGAAGAAACAGGGAATAGTGACAAAAGCTATGCTCCGTTGAATGAGAAATTTTAAAGAACTCAGTGGTATATGAAATGAAGAATGATATTCCAGGTATATTTCAGAAAAAAAAGATTTTGACGCTTTGAAAGCAATCTCTGCATTCTATTTACCTGCAAAGAGACTAAGTATTCTGTTTTGCTTATTACAGACAGAACATAATCTTGCAGTTACATCAGAAGACCCAGTCTTCATGCTGACTACTGTGGTAACTGCAACTATGTCACTCAAATGTGTTTGGGTTTTTTAACCTGTATTCAATCATCTCTCCAAAATACGCTTCATGCGTTGCACAAAGTTAGTGTATAGTGACTGAATTAAGGAAAATGTCAGTGTTTGCATTTATAAAGAACACACAGAAATAGAAAGTGTATAGATATAAAGAAGACATTTTTTTAGATATGGGATCTAAAGGTTTTAAGTTTTTGATAGCAGACAATACTGATATATATATTTTTTTTTATTCTTCCTGGACTACCCTCTAGAGAAAAGCAATGAGTTCCAAAGCTCTGTCTCTTTGAAAATGGAAAAAAAGGGATGAAGAATGAGTATGACATTGAAGTCACAACTGGACTTTCACACAGAGTTAAGTTCATATGCTTGAGAAGAAAAATCTATGAACACAGCAAAGAAAGTTGATTGATTGACTCTATTCTGATCATTCAAATATGTAGCAATTCACTTTTCCTTCATATTTGGCATTAGAAAATACCATGCTTGTGAGTACATACGTTCATTTTAATTCATGTGAAGGGTAAATATTACCTGGCAAGCTGTCATGACAAATTTTTGAGTAATTGTGTTCACAGAAAAATTACAAAGCAGGACTGAAACTGTAGTTCAATTTCATAATAAAATAAATATGGTAAAATGTATCTTTTTCTGTAGAAAGGAAATATTTATGGGTTGAGTCTAGAAAATATGTTCTCATTCATTATTGTTAATGTGTTAAACTGCCAAAACTAATTTGTTAACAACTTCCCAAAAAACCAGATAAACTTTGTAAGATCAGATGAATTAATTGGTTCCATTTTCTGGATAACTCCTGTGCAGTCATCCCAATATGTGAATACAGCTACAAGCAGTCTTTCCTATAGAAGGCCTTACTTGGTTTAGTTTGGAATTCCTTTGACGTGATATTCCTTATATTAATTGAATTATATCATAAAAAGGGGAGTGCCCGGTGTTCATGGAGCAAACACCTTTCAGTATTGTGTTTAAACAGAAGTAATGATCGCAATTCAAAAAGGCACGTTCAGGACTAATACAGAAAGAGATAAAATGCAATACTTCACAGTTTTCTATTTGTTGTGGTTAGCTTCGGTAGGCAGCTAAGCCCCACACAGCTGCTCGCTCACTCCCCCACAGCAGAACTGGGGAGAGAATTAGAAGGTAAAAGTGCGAAAACTCGTGGGTTGCGAAAAAGACAGTTTAATAGTAAAATCAAAAGCAGCATGCGCAAGCAAAGCAAAATAAGGAATTGATTCACTACTTCCCATCAGTAGGCAGAAGCTTAGCTATTTCCAGGAAAGCAGAGCTCCAACATAACAGTTACTTGGGAAGACAAATGCCATAACTCCCCCTTTTTCTCCTTCTTTCCCCAGCTTTTATAAATGAGCATGATGTCATATTGTTTGGGATATTCCTTTGGTCAGTTGGGCTCAGCTATCCTGGCTGTGTTCCCTGCCAGCTTCCTAGAATCATGGAATCATAGATTCCATGATTGGGTTTGGGTTGGAAGGGACCATTAAATGTCACCTAGCCCAATACCCCTGCCATGGACAGGGACATCTTTCACTAGATGAGGTTGCTCAAAGCCCCATCCAGCCTGACTGTGAACACTTCCAATGATGCTGCGTGAACAACTTCTCTGAGGCAGTCTGTTACAGTGTCTCACCACCCCCACCATAAAAAATTTCTTCCTTATCTACAGTCTAACCCTACCCTCTTTCAGGTTCACTATTGCCCCTTCTCTTGTCACGTCGGACCTTCATTATAAGTCTTAGTTATAAGTATGAGAAACAGAAAAGGCTTCATGTTGTAGAAGCACTGTTCATCAAGAACTAAAACATCAGTGTGTTACCAATACTGTTTTGGTCAAAAATCCAGAACACAGCCCCATGCAAGCTACTACGAAGAAAATTAACTCTATCTATCTCAGCCAAAACAAATACACTATTAAAACCATTTACATTGCAGTTTTTCATCCTAAGCGATAAAGGTCTCAAAGAATAACTGACATAAAGAACGCAGGTAATAACTGCAAACCACACTAAGGTTCACATTAGTCATCATGATGATACAGAATCATATTAAGGTAATGTTCATTCTAAGACATTGTGAATATTAACACTAGAGAATAAATAGTTTTCTAAAATTATGGAAAAATAGGTATATGTCAAGTATTAGACAAGTATTTGATATAGTATAGCACTGGAGTAGAACCTATTATAAGCTTTTTATTTAAAATCCTCTTTTAAGCTCTTGATCCTACAATTATATTGTTTAAAATCTTGCTGCTGGCTAAAATTATTATGCAACAGTGATTTTAATAGCTTAAATAAAATTATTCTTGTATTATTATTTATTATTCTATGTATATATGATTACCCAGTAACTATTTCACACAGTGAAGTGCACCTGGAAAACATGAAAATAGTACCTGGAGAAT
Organism: Chroicocephalus ridibundus; assembly: GCF_963924245.1. NCBI lineage: Eukaryota > Metazoa > Chordata > Aves > Charadriiformes > Laridae > Chroicocephalus > Chroicocephalus ridibundus. The sequence continues at coordinate 52,407,816 of NC_086284.1, forward strand.
AAAATTCTATTTAAAAAATCCTACATAGATAAGTAGGTTAAATGTTAATTGACTGGCCTTTTGATTACGTAGGTATTAGAAAGCAGTAAGCCACAGCTGACTAGGAATTATTCCTATTACCACATTTATACTGCAATTGCTCACAAAGCCTTAACCTACAACTGTTTTTCTTTCCAATTACTTGGTCACATATTCTATACAGTGATCTGCATGCTGATGCATGAGAAGACCATTTTATTTAATCAGTGATAACACAAATTACTTAATGCAGTGTGGGCTGCAATGATTTTGAGGAAGATAAAATAGTGGGAAAACGACTTCAGAAAACAAATGTAATTATTACTGGTGTTACAGACAAAAGGGAACATGGCATATATAGAAAGCTAAGAATTGAATATTAATCCAATTAATATTTCATGAATCCAAATTATGGTTGAAGCCATCTCAAGCCCATTGGTGTCTTTGAAATTCTTTTGCTAGTTGTCTAGTTTTTGTACTCTATGTTGGGATGAACCATGTATTCACTCGCCCTATGCTGGTCTGGCTGACTCAGGGAAACATTTACACCACCAGTTGATCCACTCAGCTGTTGATAGATGTTTATCTATAACAAAGGCCACCCTCAGGTCCCCTTTGTGTTGAGATGAAGTCAGCTGCTTTGCATTATTCTTTGAGCTTCACAGGCATATCACCCTTGCCCATCTCCACTAGTCCTTCTTCCATTATAAATTCTCATTTAGGGAGTCATATTCTCCCCCTAGGGGTTTAGCCAGTCACACCATCACATAGTTTATGGTTATGGACCATCAGCACCGATATTTTCACGGCTTTTGCTCTTATCCAATGCTTAAAATGCACACCATAACAAGACTGACCATAACAAGGCCTGGTACCAAGCCTTTACACAGCTCACAGCAAGTGAGTGAAAATATCTCCTCAAAAGGAGTCATCTTGTTTTATATTTATTTGAATTTTTTAAGAAGGGTTTGGGTTTTTTTCCATAGAAAGGTGCCATCTGAACTTCCAAAAAACAGGCTTATACTTATGTCTGCAGTAGCTTTTAATACCACTGCAAAAAAAAGAAGATAAATTCTAGTGAGAAGAAACTATGCAAAAAGCTAGAAAATATATTTTTTCAAAGTAGTACGCATATCTAGCTAACTAGCTAGCTGTCTCTTCTACTGTTTTCTGGAAACTGGAATGATCTCAGTGGCTTCAGATGCTTAGGACTTTCTTTGTCCTAAGCAGTCTAATCCTTTCATGAATGTTACTTCAATTTTAGGCTATGAAGAGGATCTTGCAATAGGTCCATTCAACATGTACTTGAGATGTCTTTTCTTTCTTTTCAAGCCCCATTTCAAGGTATGTTGGTAAGCTCTTTCTCTGGAGTTACTGAAATTTATTTCTGCTTATTTCTCCAGCAGCTCCAAAAGAAATAAATAATGCAGGAATGTTAGTAACACTATAGAATTAAACATAGCAAACAAGTAAGAAAGCGTTGGGTATTGCTACAAACCACAGTTAGCTTATTCTCAGGAGCTTTGAGGACATGTTATCTAAAAAGTGAAATCTTTATGGGAAATAATGGGTGATACCTTATTTTATTCTGATGAATTTTTAAATAACCATATACTGTGGTAAAGAAGAAAGTACAGATACTAAAAAAAGTAATTTTGTAAATATAATGCTGAGAAAAAAAAAGGACTTACACAGAGTTTTCTTTTTATTTTGATCAGATACAGTACTACAAGAGGCTTTGTTGATCTCCATCTGCTTTTTCAGCAGTTGTGTTCCAGGAGATGGATTATCTAATCTAAATTCATACAGACTGAAAAACCTGAAAGTCTTGATGTCTGATCTTGATATATGCACCAGCTACATCCCAGTTTTTAATCAAGCCAACCCACTGACGTACCAGCTTCCTTTCCCCATTTTCTTTGTGCTGTTGCTTCTGTGTTTCAATATGTCTCTGATAGCAAAACTGTTGCACAAAGAAAGTTGGAATAATCTTAAATGAAGAAAACTTCTTTTTTAGGTTCTGTAATTGACAGCATGCATCAATTTAAAGCTACCAGGCAGAAACTGGGGAAGGAAGAGAAAAGAGAAAGGGAAACCTCTCTCCAGTGGCCAGGTCAGAAGAGCAGTAATGGGGTCACCAGACAAGCATCCTTTGGGCATCCTCTCCAACACACCAGGTGGTGGTGACAATGAAGATGATGATGATGAATGGTGATTTTCATGTTTTCTCCCTAGTACAATTACACTTTTCATTGAGACTCCCTCAAGCTCCCCAGTGGTAGCTTCTGTTTATGACTGTATTAGTGCTGGTTGGAGAAGCTTAATTAGATGTGAGTGTTGCATGCTAATTGATTGTTAAGCTTTGTGCATGTATATTAATTGGGTAATATGAAAAGGACTATTACCTTGTTATCTACTAGGATCTATTTATTGTAATATGAATTTATAGACTAAAAGCTGTAAGGTGAATGATGAAGGGATCTTAGCGTGGAGTTATAGACTGAAACTACAAGAAAAAGGGGTGAGGAGATAGGGGGAGAGTAGGGTGATGATCTATTCGAACACTAAGTGGAATATAAGGGATAAATTCCATTGTATACAGATGGGAATTCAGTGCTTTTGAGATGTTTAGGGTATTCTAGCTATTCCAGAAGAGTATGGTTCTCCTATAGGTCCTACATCTTTTCTATTAGCCCTGTGAGGGTATTTCATATAGGCTAGGGAATCTGAAATGTCACTTGATGTCTTTGTGTGGGTAGCCAAATTCAGTTATAGATATTTGTCTTCTGGATAATTAATATTAGCTAAAATGAGCTCTATTGTCAATTTTCATTAGTCAAAGAGAGAAAGACTGTGTCTTCCAGGAGACAGCACAGTAGATCTATATGCTTATAAGACAGGGCCTTTTTCTGAAATGCTTATTGCACATGACTGCCACACTCCACTGACTAAAGGTGGAAAATGAAAGTGTCCTGGTTTGAGATAAAACAGAATCGACTTTCTGTTCAGTAATTTCACTTCTTAACTAAGCCTCTTCTAACTCTCTGAAATTAACACCATATTGTGCAGAAAACAGTTCATTCTCACAGTTTGTTTATATTTCATGCCAAGGAATGGTAGTAGAGAGGCTCTTGCTTATACTTACAGCAGTAACAACCAAGGTCAGCTGACTTTGTTATTTGCCGCACTGGAGGGTCGGAAATGGAAAAGTGTAGAGGGGTCATACCTGCGTGGGAGAGTGGACAGGCCAGGTGACACAAAACTGACCAACAGAGTATTCTAACCCATCTGCCCCATGCCCAGTATAAAAGCTCAGGGATCAAAGGGTCAGCCCTCTTTTTTCAATGGCAGATGTCCGAGGAGGACACTGTCTGTTCGTCTTCCTTTGATCCTAATCCATGCGTTCCTGACTCCAGATCTGGAATCCAGTTCCCATCCATCACTGAGTCCAGTCTGGGACTTCCCCAGTGCCTGCAGGTGACGTTACCTTGGGAACTTGATACAGTTTTGTCTATACTGCATCTATTTCATTTATTTTATTATTAATATTTCATTAAAGTAGTTTAGTTCCTTCTAAACTCATAAATCTCTTCATCTCTCCTCCTCCTTTCCTTGGAATGAGAGGTAGGGGAGAGCATCTGTTGTCTTGTCATTGGCCAGTCTGTCCCAAACTACGACAAGGGGTAATTAAGTTTTAAATATCAGTGCTTAGTGCCACTTTTGATACTACAGGGTATCCTGTCTGGTCTCCAGGCTGGAGATGAAGAATATCAGAGTTTCCTACAGAACCTGTGTGATATCTGTTAGCATCATGAAGAGATCACAAATAACCTCTGCTGTTTCAGAACTTCAGCTTTCTAGTAAAGACACATTAGGTCTGCAAGTTTTCATGAGTTGAAATACAATCTGGCTGCAAAAGTAACATTCAACTTTTATATTATCTTGTACTGAATACTTTTAATATAGAACCCCCATTGTTATTTACAAAACTAATTCAAACTGGCACCATCACAGTGATGGAAAATTGGCTGAAGGACAATCAGAAAAGTTATGTTAAATTGCAGTGGCCAAGGAGGTGTAGCCAGGATTGGTGTTAGGCCCAGTTTTATTTAGCAACTTTATTTCTGCTTTGGATGGGGGAGTAAATGGCATATTTAGTAAATTTTCAGATGATATGAAATTGGAATGTATTGCAAATATCATTGTGGATGAAGGAATAACATAAGAAGACCAAGGGAGGTTAGAATTATTGGCAGGAAATAAAATGATATTTAGTCTTGGGAAATATGTAAGCTGTATATCTGGGGAATAAAAATTCAGAAAGACCATCTGAGGGAGGAATGAAATTTTGTTGTCAATAAAGACTAGGGGTGAAGAGAATAGCAAACCAGATATGAGCCTCAAGGTACTGTAGCAACCAAAAAACAAAGCAACAATGAACTACAGAAATAAAGATGTTGGGAAATAAACTCAGATACTCCTTGCTTTTTGGTGTTAGAAATTAGTTACTAGAACACTGAGCAGACTGACACTTTATAATGAAGAATAGTTTGACAAACTGGAAAAAATTAGAAATGAAAAATAAAACCAATTCACTGTCTGGAAGAACTAATAAGAACACTAAACAATAAAAAAACCTGCATACTGTAAACTGGCTACAGGAAATTGCTAATGAGAATATCAATTTGAAATATTTGAAGCGGACAAAAACTGAAGGAGAAAAGCTGTAAATAGGAAAATTAGATAACATTTACTCAAAGAAAAATCAGCTTGTGAAGGTGACCAACACATTGTAGAAGCATATGTCTATTTTTGAACTTCTCATATGTAGGCATAATTGCATACACGGTTCCTTTGTTTAATGGTGAATTTCACCCAATAGTTATCATTCGTTATTCAATATTATTTAGTCATTTTTCCAGGGCTTCTTCAGAAATGGATTCTCCCATCTAAAAAGTTGAAAAAATAGACAAAGATAGTGGTATATGTACCATTTGTGGATGGTTTAGATGTTCTGCTGATGACAAGCATAAGAAAAGATGTAGCTGAGGCTATACTGTGACTAATATTTGCAATGTCTTTGTTCTACCGCTTCTGATTCTGGACATCTCGACCCTGACTGGTTTCTCCACATGTGCATACCACATACACTGTTGACAGCCCAAATCATTTGGTGGAACAACAGCAAAACCAAAGTGTACGTATATACAAAATGGGGTTGGCAGACGTCCTTTATGTGGACTCTCTAGAGGTCTCCTCCTGTACTTCCTCTACACTGATATATGTGGTTATGTGATGACTGTGAAATATTAGGGCTATCCTTAAATTCTATAGTGTATTTTTGTTACTAATTGTTTTAGTACCAACCTGTACTTTTCAGTTGATTATGTCATTGTTTCACCTGATGATTTTCTGCAAGGTAGATTCAGAAAGAAAGGGAGAAAATCACTGTCCTCTCCCATTTCTTTAGAGAGACTGTGTTTATGTATAGTCTGTATGCATTCTGTACCTGTGGTTTTCCTGAAAGGAGAGTTGTGGTGTCCCTAGGGGGTTCTTATTTATGTGGCACACGTTTAGCTATCCATATTAGCTCAGAAGGCAGACAAGGGGCCACCCATTCAGAGACACAGCAGAAATAGAAGACAGAAAGTGGGGTGCTTATTCAGGATCTGAAGGAGAAATTCTGCACAATTTAAGGAAGTTATTGCACAGGAACACTTATTTTAATCCTTTAATCCTCTTCTAGCAGATTTAAACGAGGTGTAAACATGCTAACGGTCACTTGCCGAGGAGCCCAACTCCAGTGCAGGTAAGTCTGTACTGGGGAAGGGAATCATGGCAAAAAAGGGTCGGCTAGAGGCTTGTTTTTGAGGCTTTTTAAAGCCAGGAAAAGCGGCCAGGCCGAGCTGGTACTCGGCGCCTCTGGGGCGCAGGGGCAGCTGAGGAGCCAAGGGCAGAGCCACCAGCCCCGGCGGCAGGTGTGAACGAGCAGGGGGTGGGACCACTCTCCCCCCTTATAAAAGAAGCCCCTCGGGAGCACAGCGACCAGGTCACTGGGCACTGGGCAAACAAGCAGCGAGTGGGTGTTCCCTGGGTGTCACCCGCGGAACCGCCCGGAAGCAACAGTTCACGCAGGATAGAGCTAAAAGACAGCCAACCCGGCCAGGTAGCGATGGTAATTACTCGCAAGAAGACTGTGGCGTCCATGAGATCCACAACCACCAGGTCTGATGCAGCGTCTCAGACGGAACTCTTGTGGGAATGTGCTGCCACACAGACATCAGGCTGTAGGGTGTGCCCTGCTCTCACACTGGTGTCGGATGGCAGTGATGGGCATGCCTGTCGGAGATGTGCCCAGGTAGAGGTTGTCCTCCAATTAGTCATGGAGCTCAGGGAGGAGGTAAGTAGGTTGAGAAGCATCAGGGAATGCGAGAGGGAGATAGATTCTTGGAGTAAAAGCCTGAATCCCACGACAGAAACCCAGCAGGCTGACAGAACCCCTGAAACAGAGAACTCCCCATCCGCTGGCACCTCAACTGAAGGTGATAACCTGGAGGACAGGGGGCAATGGCAGGAAGTTCCTGCACGGCGCAAGAGGCGCCACACTCGACACAGCCTGGCGACTACCCCATTTTCCCAGGTGCTATTATTTAACAGGTACAGTGCTCTGCAGAGGAACCTGGATGATGACGAGCACAATAGTTCTCCTACCTTGGAGGCGTCAGCGAGGTCTAGTCAGACCTCCCCCTGCATTAAAACCTCTGCAGTAAAGAAGAAAAGACGTGTCCTTGTCATAGGTGACTCCCTACTGAAGGGAGCGGAAAGCCCAATATGCAGGCTGGACGCGGTACATAGGGAGGTCTGCTGCCTCCCTGGGGCCCGGGTTAAGGACGTGAAGAGGATGCTTCCTTCCCTGGTATGGCCCTCAGACTACTATCCACTTTTGATCTTTCAGGTAGGCAGTAACGAGGTAACAAGGAGAAGTCCAAGGGCAATGAAGAAAGATTTCAAGACCCTGGGATGCCTGCTGAAGGGATCAGGAGCACAAGTTGTGTTCTCATCTGTCCCCCCAGTTGCGGGGAATGACGAGGGGGTAAACAGGAGGAGCCAGCAGATCAATGCCTGGCTTTGAGCCTGGTGCTACCAGCAGGACTTTGGGTACTCTTGAACATGGCCTGATCTACAAAACACCTGGCCCGCTGGTAACAGGAGGGAATACCTTGACTTCCAGGGGGAAAAGGGTTCTAGGACAAGAGTTATCAGGGCTCATTGAGAGGGCTTTAAACGAGATTTGAAGGGGAGTGGGGACGGTACTGGGCTTGCTGGTGAGGTGCCAGGGTGTAGTTACTCAGCACTCGTGGGCTAGTGTGCCAGTATTTCTGAGAGACAGAAGGCACACCACATCTCAAGGGCCAAAGCTACATGCACAACTCCCTCTCTGAAATGCTTATACACCAATGCACGCAGCATGGGGAATAAGCAGGAAGAGCTGGACATCTGTGTGTGGTTGCAGGGCCATGATCTCATTGCAATTACTGAGATGTGGTGGGACAGCTCACATGACTGGAATGCTGTCATGGATGGCTACGTCCTTTTCAGGAAAGACAGACCAGGGAGGCATGGTGGTGGAATTGCACTCTATGTGAGAGAGCATTCGGAATGCATTGAGCTCTCACTAGGGGCGGATGAAGAGAGGGTCGAGAGCTTATGGGTAAGCATTAAGGGGCAGACAAATATGAGGGACACTGTTGTGGGTGTTTATTACAGGCCACCTGATCAGGATGGAGAAGTTGATGAGGCTTTCTACAGACAGCTGAAGGTAGCCTCGCAATCACAGGCCTTGGTTCTCATGGGGGACTTCAATCACCCCAATATCTGCTGGGAAGACCACACAGCCAGGCATGCACAGTCCAGGAGGCTCCTCCAGTGCATTGATGACAACTTCTTGACACAGGTGGTACAGGAGCCAACAAGGAGAGGAGCACTCCTGGGCCTAGTACTGACAAACACAGAGGGACTGGTGGAGGACATTAAGGTTGGGGGCACCCTAGGTTGTAGTGATCATGAAATGATAGAGTTCAGGATCATGGGTACCACACACAAAACATCAAGAAGTAAAATTACAACCTTTTATTTCAGGAGGGTTAGAACTTTGACCTCTTCAAGAAACTGCTTGGAGAGATCCCGTGGGCTAGGGCTCTGGAAGGCAAAGGGGCTCAAGAAAGCTGGTTGATATTCAAAGACCACTTCCTCCAAGCGCAGGGTCGGTGCATCCGTAAGAGAAAGAAATCGGCCAAGGGACGCAGGAGACCTGCATGGTTGAGCAGGGAGCTTCAGAAGAAGCTCAAGTGGAAGAAGGAAGTCTACAATAAGTGGAAGAAGGGACTGACCCCTTGGGAGGATTACAAGAATGCTGCCAGAGTGTGCAGGGATGAAACACGGAAAGCCAAGGCCGCCTTGAATTAAACCTGGCCAGGGATGTCAAGCTCAACAGGAGGGGCTTCTACAAGTATATTGGAAGCAAAAGGAAGACCAGAGAAGTTGTGGGCCCACTGCTGAATGAAACAGGAGCCATGGTGACGGAGGATGCAGAGAAGACGGAGTTACTGAATGTCTTCTTTGCTTCAGTCTTTACTGCTCGGCCCAGCCCTCAGGAGTCCCAGGCACTAGGGGAAGTAACGGAGAAAGAAGACGACTTCCCTTGGGTTGAGGAGGATCAAGTGAGGGATCAGTTAGATCAATTAGATATTCACAAGTCCATGGGCCCCGATGGGATGCACCCGAGAGTGCTGAGGGAGCTGGGGGAAGTCATTGCTGGGCCGCTCTCCATCATCTTTGAAATGTCCTGGAGAACAGGCGAGGTGCCTGAGGACTGGAGGAAAGCCAACATCGCTCCAGTCTTCAAAAAGGGCAAGAAGGAGGACCCGGGGAACTACAGGCTGGTCAGCCTCACCTCCACAACTGGAAAGATGATGGAACTGCTAGTTCTGGGCGTCATCTCAAGGCATGTGGAGAGAAAGAAAGCTATCAGAAGTACTCAATATGGATTCACCAAGGGGAAATCATGTCTGACTAATCTGATAGCCTTCTATGATGGCATGACTGGATGGATAGATGAGGGGATGGTGGTAGATGTGGTCTACCTTGACTTAAGCAAGGCGTTTGACACGGTCTCCCACAGCATCCTCATAGGGAAGCTTAGGAAGAGTGGGCCTGATGAATGAACAGTAAGGTGGATAGATAACTGGTTGAAAGACAGAGCTCAGAGGGTCGTGATTAGGGGCACAGAGTCTAGTTGGAGGTCAGTGACAAGTGGTGTTCCCCAGGGGTCAGTAATGGGTCCAGTCCTCTTCCATATATTCATCAATGACCTGGATGAAGGGATAGAGTGCACCCTCAGCAAGTTTGCTGATGACACAAAGCTGGGGGGAGAAGGCACTATACAGAGAGACCTGGACAGGCTGGAGAGTTGGGCAAAGAGGAACCTTATGAAATTCAATAAGGGCAAGTGCAGGGTGCTGCACCTGGGGAGGAATAAACTCATGCACCAGTACAGGTTGGGGGCTGACCTGCTGGAGAGCAGCAGCTCCCTGGAAAGAGACCTGGGAGTCCTGGTGGACAACAGGATGACCATGAGTCAGCAATGTGCCTTTGCGGCCTAAAAGGCCAATGGCATCCTGGGGTGCATCAAGAGGAGTGTGGCCAGCAGGTGGAGGGAGGTCATCCTCCCCCTCTACTCTGCCTTGGTGAGGCCGCACCTGGAGTACTGTGTCCAGTTCTGGGCTCCCTGGTTCAAGAAGGACAGGGAACTGCTAGAGGAGGTGCAGCAAAAGTCTACCAAGATGATTAGGGGACTGGAACACCTCTCTTATGAATAAAGGCTGAGGGATTTGGGTCTCTTCAGTCTGGAAAAAAGACGTCTGAGGGGGGATCTTATCAGCACTTATAAATACTTCAAGGGTGGGTGTCAGGAGGATGGAGCCAGGCTCTTTTCAGTGGTGCCCAGGGACAGGACACAAACTTGAGCATAGGAAGTTGCACCTAAACATGAGGTGGAACTTCTTTCCTTTGAGGGTGGCAGAGCACTGGAACAGGCTGCCCAGAGAGGTGGTGGAATCTCCAACTCTGGAGACATTCAAAACCCACCTGGACGCGTTCCTGTGTAACCTGCTGTAGGTGACCCTGCTCTGGCAGGGGGGTTGGACTAGATGATCTCCAGAGGTCCCTTCCAACCCTATGATTCTAAGTAAAGTGATTATTCCCTTCTCTTTGGTGCCTGAAGACTGCATGTGGATGACTGTGTCCATTCTGGGCTCCACAGTACAAAAAAGACACTGACAACCTGGAATGAGTATAGCAGGCAGCCATCAAAGCATAAGGTGGCTGCAATCCATGATGTTCAAGGAGAGGCTGGGAGGACTGGGTTTGTTCAGCCCTGAAAAGTGAAGGCTACCATGGGAATCTTGCTGCTATCGACATCTTCCAATAATAGATTGTTAAAACAAAGCAAAACAAACAAACAAACAAAAAATAGAGTCAGAATTTTCTGAGGTACGCAACGGACAACACACAACATTGGTAAAACACAGTGGACAAAATTGAAACACAGGAAATTCTGTCTTGATATAAGGAATAAGTCTTTCACAGTGTGAGTGATGAAACTCAGGATCAGGCTTCACAGTGATATCCTTGGGGATATTCAGAACCTGATTGGCCACAATTCTGAGCAACCTGCTGTAGCTGGACCTTCTTTGTGTAGGGCTTTTGGACTGTGTGAACTCTGGGGGCTGTTTTCAATTTGCATGCTTCTGTTATTCTGTGGAAGGATGAGCCTTTATGCAGGTACAGGGAAAACATGAGGCGGGGAAAATGTGTTTACATGTTCACATGAGATTAAAAGAATATGAATTTCTTAATAATGAAAATTTTTCCATTACAGTACAAGCAGCTGTGTACACAGGATTAATTGTTCTAGGGTGACTGAACTATGACTAAATGCAGATGTTTAGAGAGATGCCTATCTCCATTTTCAGATAGGTTAATCCCTGATGGTCTTCTATCACAGAGTATCATATTGATTGGCAGATTGTGGCTAAATCTTTTGTCAGCTGAGCTCTCTCATCATAGGAACCTTGTGGAATAATATCCCTCTCATAGTAGAAAAAAATTACTAATCGACACAGCTCTCCAAAATCACATGAGGAGAGAGGACCATGAGAAAGACGTAAATATAGATCTAGTTTTGTGACTAAAAGAATCTAGCTAAATCCAAAATATCGTATGTTGAATTTTGGCTTGAGTTCTAGTGAGTGTGTATTCTTAGGACATAATTTCTAAATCCCTACTTCACTTTGGGCTTAACTTGCCTTCCTGAACAATTTTTTGCCTGTACCATTAAGATATCATGAATTCACTTCTCTCTTTCCTAAATATATTTCCATGTCTGATATATATACTTTTTTATTATTATTTATTTTTCATCACATCAAATCCTATTGTCTACAAGAAGGTTTCATGTAAAGCAATTCTTTCAAATGGTCTGTCATGAATACTTTTAAAATATTAAATTGGTAGTTTTTCAATATTGTATCAATCTATTAGTGCACCATATATGTGGGCTCATGAAGAAATTAAAGTGATAATTTGATAATTACATGAAAATATCTTTTTTTTTTTTTAATGCATCTTTATAGTTAGATTTAACACTGAGTTTTGAAGGTCCAATCCAATTTTAGAAAAAAAACCCCATCTTTTAAGTTTCATTTTTTTATGGTACTAACAAAAGACAGCAAAAGAGACAAACCTACGATCCTTATCCTTCATTAGAGACAAACAGCAATCTGCAAACTGACCTTGCAACAGTATAACATTCAGCAAAACAGTACACTGACTATTCAAGGATAAACTTAGAGATGGGCTTTGTCTTGTCTATGGTTCAATGGAGTATTTTTTGAACACCAAACACTTCATTTGTTAGTTCTACATGACAAAATAGACACCCAATATCAAAGTAGATCTTTGAAACAGAATCTGTAAATAGCAAGCCTTTGAACTGGAGGATATACAGTTTAATTGCTGTGCTGCTTCTGCCTTCCTGACCTAACTCCTGATCTGCAGGAATTGGCAGTCATTGTATAATACCTTCCCTTTGTAGCTGTTTCAGAAGGCTGTTTACTTGATTATTCACAACCTATCTTTTAACCTTCTCCTCTAATGTCTGTCTTAAAACATAAATGCAGCAAAGAATTAAAACAAAATGTTGACACTATAATAATCCAAATTCCACTGAGCATGTAATTTCCTTGTGTCCACTCTGGCCTATGATGGACTTGCTGGTCCATTGCTGGTCAGTTGATTTATTGAGGTGATGCAAGTATTTTATAGGAAATGCAATTTTCTTCATATTCCAAAGTTAGAAGGTCAAAGGAATCTGGTGGAATACAAGATATATACAGTGAAATAATCTGTAAAACACATACTATATGCACATCCTCCACATTTTATTCAATACATTCAAGAAAAAATAGAATATGTTATTGAAGAATAAATAATTTAGCAAAAGTATTTTTAACTAGTTTTTCAAATTCTCATTCAAATAATACCATCAAAACCTTTATAAATTTAACTAAAACTGAATGAATTATTAGAATGACAATAAATTTCCTAGCTTAATAAACAACCACCTCACTACTGAAGTGTGAAGACAATTGCAAGGAGACACTTAATTAGATCATTTATAACCCATTAAGTAGCAAACTGCTATACCCCCTGTTGGTTACTGTTAGTGATGAAGAGAGATAAAACAGCAGAATTGTTGTTTCAGATGTTAAATTAAGTTTACATATTCCAAGCAGCTAGTGTACACGTGTCCATTTATTTCAGTAGCATCACTTTTTCTGCTGAAGCCTAGTTTACAGGTCCTTGGAATGTGGGAGCTTAGTACCCAGAGAGCGTGCTGTTATATTGTCTCCCTTTGCAATGTAATTGCACTTGAAATTCAAAATATATACAGAAGACTTTGCTATGTGGATGTATGAGCAAAAGGTATCTGCTTATCTACAATAGGTACTTTTGTGATTTGGAAAGGTGGTTTTAGTCAGGCAACAGACAAGGTGATACTGCTTTTTCTGAATTTGTGAGTACCAACAAACAAGTGTTAAGAAAAGGTAACTTCTATCTACTAAACTTTACACTGCAGAGCTTGTAAATAAGTAGGTCTTGCAAGTGAAGATGAGAACAAGATGTCAAAAATGATCTTAGGATTCAGTCAGGCCTTTTTTTTTGACTTTCTGTAAGTCACAACTCTCAAATAAAAATGACAGTGACTTAACTAGACCTTATTGGATGGACATAAGCGTGTATATTTTCAGTTTATAAGATTTTGGAGCTCATCTAGTACTCATTAGGATTAATTTAGATGACTAGCTTAGGTGCTATCTCACCAAAATATTAAGCGCTTCACTCAGATATGTGCGTCATTGTAATTTATATGATTACCCTACGATATCAATGAAGAAATTTTAATGTCTTTGAAAGTGTGCAGAGAGACAGCTACTTTTAACACAGATGTCTAAGGTTTTTTTACAAAGCACATGGTTGATCCAGTCTGGTAAGTTAAATGCCGATCTCTTTTAATGAGTCTGTGGAGAACTGAATGGAATACAGCATGTGGAAAGTCCTTGGTTCTATGCTTCATTCAGCCTAAGTGAGAAAGAAGATGCTTTGCATCCCAGGAGTGTGTTATGACTATAAAGACATCCGATGCTTGGTTAAAAAAGCCCAGACTTTTTATTTGCAACTAGGCATACAAAAGTCATTGATGGCTAGTAAAGAAGACAACACAGAATCTTGTATTTAAGGTATTTAGCCGAGTTGGAAAACATGGATCTTTAATTCCTGCTCTCAGAGATGTTTTTATCTCTCTTTCCAGATAGGTGGAGACTATCCTTGTCTAAAATATTCTTTGCTTTAGTTGTTGTCATATTCTTGAGAAATGCATGTGTTTAGCATCCTTTAACCCTAAGAACTTCCCATTTTCTAGTTGAATGTTAGAGCTAGGGACCTTCGACATAAATGCTGAAATTAGTTGTGCTACATGGAAACTTGCAAGGTCTTTGAGGGGACTTTAATTCTCTTTCCCTGAACATAGATCAATACTAATCTCCCAGGATAGATGCTGAGAATTCCTGTGCAATTAGACACACAGGGAACCTCAGACTAATACAGAAGTAATTTATTCTTTTTGGATGTAAGTAAGGTTAACCAGTCATGGCAAACACACAGACAAGATTGCCGTCTTGGTCTTAGTCTGATCTTAAACACTAAATTCACAACATGGACCATGTGTGAGTGAAATAAATGTCACCTCTTCTCATCTGAAAAAGGATCTCAAGCGGAAAGTTCTGGCTTTTGGCTCTCCCATAAGTTGTTTGTTGGAGACTGGTCAATTCACGGATAAGGACAAGTATAACTATCTTTTCCTGGAATAAATTAATTTAATTTATCTACACTGTAGATACATAAAGTATAGATATTTTGAGTTTAAAATGCATTTTTGTACAGTATTGATGTATGACATGCCATTTGGACTTGGTTCAAAATAATTTATTCAGAATGACATCACATAGTAAACAGCATGCATGGCATGATACAAAAACGATATAGTTAAACAATGGTTCTCAAAAAGATTCTCCATGGTATTGACTTTCACCTTATTGATCTACGAAACTCATGCTGTTTTCCTTGTTGTGTATATTCTGGCTGCTGAAGAAGAAAATATTATTTAAGTTCTGAGTTATGTTTTGTGTTTGAGATATTTCTATTGTGGCTAGGTTATACTTTTTAGATTCTTAAAAAAAGATAAATAATTGCCTTATGAATTTTCAAGTTTGAAAAAAAGTAAGTAGAAAAAAATTATATTCCTAAGAAGGTTGGGTTGTTTCTTTTTGTTTAAGTGTACTGGTTTTGGCTGGGATCAAGTTAGTTTTCTTCGTAGTAGATTGCATGGTGCTATGTTTTGGATTTGTCACCAAAAGTGTTGATAACACTGAGATGTTTTAGCTGTTCCTGAGCAGACACCCATCAAGGACTTTTCTGCTTCTCACGCTGATGTGCCAATGAGTAGGCTGGGGGCGTACAAGAAGATGGGAGGGAACACAGCTGGGACAGCTGACCCCAACTGACCAAAGGGATATTCCATACCATATGATGTCACGCCCAGTAATAAAAGCTGGGGGAAGAAGGAGCAAGGGGGGACATTTGGAGTTAGGACATTTCTATTCCCAAAGTAACCGTTATGCATGATGGAGCCCTGCTTTCCTGCAGATGGCTGAACACCTGCCAGCTGATGGGAAGTAGTGAATGAATTCCTTATTTTGATTTGCTTGAGAGCACAGTTTCTGCTTTACCTACTAAATTGTCTTTATCTCAACCCGTGAGTTTTCTCACTTTTACCCAGCCAATTCTCTTCCCCATCGCACCAGGGGGGTAGTGAGTCAGTGGGTGGGTGGGGCTGAGCTGCCTAACACAGTTAAAGCACAACAGAAAGTTTCTTGCTTGTTTCTTTTTTCTTTTCTTTTACTTCTGTTTCTGCTTCTTTTTCTCCTTTTTCTTTTTCTCCTTTTTCATTTTATTTTTCTCCTTTTCCTTTTTATTTCTCTTTCTCTTTCTCTGTATTCTTTCTGTCTCATATTCTGCTTTCAAAATCTGCTTAGAACTTAACAATTAAACTGAGGCCACATTGAGTAGATCGCACAAATCTGGCTTTGGCTAATCAAACCAGAGAAGAATGTAAATCACTTCTGAAGAAATAAAGTAAAACCTGCTTACTGGCCAGCATGATGACAAATGTCATTTGTTGTTGACTAACACAATATAGCATTCACTGAAAGAGTAACTAGGGTCTACATCTGACTTTCAGACTGTAGCAACTTAAAAAAATGCATGGGCATTTTCATGAACACTTTTCAAAGTATAATAGTTTATTGGAAAGCTTTTTTCTTCTTTAAAAAACCACAAGAATAAGAATGCAGAATTAAATTGAGTTAAAATCTGTTTTGTTTTCTACCGTGTAAATTTTGTTCTCTACAATGAAAACCAGCAAGATATGTTGTTATTGGAAAAATAAGCATCATCAGTCTTTTAACATACTTATTTGGAAAAATAATTTTAAAATCATTTTCTGTCTAAGATTTCATTTGATATGAGGTGACCTAGTATATTTCTTTATGAGGTGACCTGGAAAAATGGAATAAAACCATAAAACTAATATTTCCATTAAAAAAAAAAATATTTAGTGTTAAGGCTACTTTATTGTATTCTGAAAAGGGAACTACGAGAAGACAACATATACTAAAAAATTCTATGGTTATAACGTGTTAATTTTTTAATTTTTTTTTCCCCATCATGGATAGTTATAAACTGATCTGCTGTGAAAATTCATAGTCTATAGAAGATTAAAAGACAAAGATTTAGAAAGGTAAAATGAGCAGAGAAGGGCAGTTTGATTACAAGAATTAAATTGTAAAGAAATAAAGAAATGATACATAAAGATTGGCACATTTAGCAAAATGGGGAGAACGAACACAATGCACCATGTGTCTTTGGAAAAGTGAAACTAATTTTTATGTGGCCTAAAGTAAGTCTCTAAAAATTAGGGTGATTTTTCATGTCCTAGATAGCATAAGAGTCATGGCATTTTGAGGGAGAGAAGGAATGAGAATTTTAGTTTCTACTTAAACTGTATAAAAGAAATAAGATTATGTATCTGAATATCTTATTTTGAAGAAAAAGATCTTGAGGCAGGACAAAAATGAATCCTAAATATTCATAAATCTTTAAATGATACTATATTATAATAAGTCTACACATTTTATTATGGACCTACATGGAAATCTGAAGCCTAGTCTATGCCTTTGAGATCTCAAGTACTGAGGTTTGGCAACTGACAAAAAGATTTCTGAATTCGATGCAATGTTTATATGGGTCTAGAAGGAAGAGCCTTTTTTCTCCCTCTTATTAAATGGTCTTTTAAGATGGTTTAAACAAAAAATATCTATTTTCTCTTGCACTGAACAGTATATTAATACAAACTTTGAATGGTCAAAGTTATATTTTTCTATATAATTTTCTTATAGCTGGAGGGTGAATGGACTGCGATGAAGGTTAGGATACCCATTATTCCAATGTCACTTTGAGGGAAAACAGGGGGAAAGTGGCCAAAGAAAGACCTACTTTATCAGCTAAAAATCCTAGCTTCACTGGGAATATTCATTGCAATATTTCTCTAATGAACAGTGATAAGCAGTATAAGAGACAGATAAGAGGAGAAATCCTTTGATTTCCTGGGAAACATATAGTTTTCTTATACACCTACACTTGCAATGGCATCATACTGTGTAGTATATATCTTCCGATAATATTTTTAAGGGAAACTTCTTTATATTTCTCTTTGGAGAATAATTTAATATACTGTCTTAACCTTTTCTCCTAAGGCCATACTCTGTCTCTTAAAGTTTGTTTCTTTAGATGTTCTCTGTTTGAAGAAAGAGCTTTATAACTTTCAAATGATACGAACTTCCTAGTCATTCTAGTCATTCTGGTTCAAGCAGAAGTTTGGTAAGAGAAAAAATTTGGAATATCTGAAGTTTGACGTGTCACTTGAAGTGTTGTAAGGAAAGTACCAATTATATTAATTATTTTAAAACATTGTTTAAAATATTACTTATTTTCAAAATTACTGTGATCTTAAGAAATTTTTGAGTTGTTAGGTTAAAGATTATAAAATGAAGTTTTACTTCATCATTACAAAGAAATTAGTGGCTGATATCTGCTATTGTAGGATCAGAAGTTATATAGGTAGAGAGATTCTGTAAGCAGATACACTAATGAATTATAATAACTTAATTCACTGGAATTTTTTTGTCTTTAAGTGAAAGTAAAAAGTAAAAATCACAGACAAAGGGCAATTATGAAGTTAATCTTCTAAGATTTAGGGTTTAATAGCTTGCAGCATATACTTGGGGCACTTGATACAGTATTTTAAAATTGGTCAAAGTCATAACTCATCACTCAGGGACGTTTGATCAAGGATATTTCTGTGCTTAGACTTATTAGAGGGTGATCCATCAAGCCAAATTCAAAAGTCCAAGGGAGGCAAGGCTGCTGTCACTTCACATCCCCAGGTCTGGCCAGTAGTGAGCCTAAAAATGTATTCCCAGCATGTACATACAGGGTGCACACATACACAACATATATACGTAAATACATATATACATGGCCAGCCACACAGATCCCAGGCACACATGCAGAGCAGCCACACAAACACAGGCAGAACCAGCAGACTCATCCCGTTCCCCTCTCTTGCTGAGTAGGATGGAGGTCCTCTAGTGATGCATATGTACGATGTAGATCCCTCCAGCAACCGGGCTCAGATTCTCAGTCTGAGCCATAACTGACCCTTGGATCCAAGTCTCCCTGCTTGATGACACCTGGACATATGAGCCCCCAAGACTACAGCTCCACTCCAGTTGCTGGTACAGACTGTCACATACATGCACATGCAGATGGCCAGGACTTCCTGAGTCAGGGCAGCCAACCCCTCAGTGCTCTTATTCACTTCACCCTGCTCCCAGGCCACTTCACCTGTTCACCAGCTGCTCCAGCTTTATCTTCGCTGATAATCACATGCACTTTCACACCCACACTTGCTCCAGTCACTGGTACCATGGAAACATAGCCTTTCAAGCCATGGTTTGGCTCCAGTTGAAACACACTTGCACACACATCCCTCACCCAGGAAAGAGTCAGAAAGGAGGCAACATCTGGAGTGCCAGGTCCACGTCTGGACTGCCCAGTACAAATGGTATGTGGACATGCTTGAACAAGTTAAATGAAGGACCATAAGGATTAATTATTAAATTATAATTATTTAACAAATTAAATAAAAATGAGATAGCAACAGTATGTGTTAAAATAAATATTATTATGGCAGCCTTTCTTCTTGGAAGGAAATGAGGGATGGTCTAATAGAAATAAGGATAGTAAGGTGTTTGAATACATTAGGAATCAAATAAATCCTGTGAATTACATATGAACAATATCAAATTACAAAGCCAAATTTCTTAATTACAAAGAACAGAGAAAAAATAATAGATATTTCTATTATGAGAAGGAAGACACATTATACAAGGGGATGATTAAGTATTTTCCCCTGTATCAGTAGCTAAAAATATTAGTAATTAGTACCCCAAATCAATTTTTCCCACAATTTTTTAAACACTTGGATAATGAAATCTGTAGTTTACAAATCTTTAAAATGAATAAATAATGTAATACTACAGAAAATGCCTTAAAAAAAAAAAAGTATAATGTTAGTGGTATACTAATATTACAAAAGGAAAAGAAGACAAATTAGAGGTGTGTTTTTAATTTATAACTGCTTCTGGAAAGTGACTAAAAGAGAAAGTGATTTAATAGAGTACATAGCAGTAAATGAATATTTAAGCCTTTGTAGAACTAATGTAATGATACCTTGGGGGCGATAGCACTTATATGCATCTAGGGAAAAGGAAATAGTTCAATTTTTGCTTAATACATTTACTTGGATGTTCTTATAATAAATTTTCATGACCATGATTTCTAGGATTGCCCAGTTACATTTCAAATGGCTATTTCAAAGGCAGGAAAACAGCCATTTCTCTTATCTCGTTTATTTATGTTATTAGCAAAAGGGAGTTTTATTTTTTAATGGCACCGCACTAGCTATTTTATTACCTTTTTTAGTGCTTACATTAATATGGTTAAGTTCATCTGTCTCTACTTCTTGTGCTGCAGTTTACTTCATTGTCTCATTGGCATTGCTAACATTTTAATGGTTTCCTGTGGACCTCAAGACATCCTGTGGTTGTTTACACAGTATTAACTTAATTACACATCTACCTCTATTTGCTGTAGTTGCTATATTTTTAATTGCTTATGACTTTGTTGTTGAGATCAGATTATTCTAATCACACCTTGAATGCCTCTTTAAAGTCTTTTGTTTGTTTTTGATGATTCAGATTGGAGGAATAATTAGTGGTTTTAACTGTTCTCAAGAACCAAGCTATTAAACCAAATATAGGGCAACTGAATGTTTTCTTAGACTTTGCACATATGTCTTGTGCTATCCTGGTATCACCTATCAAAGGATTTTAAAATTACTCTGTTATTTCCACATAACAGAGTTGTTTTATCACTAGAAAGGAACTTTTTATTTACAAACATGTCATAAGACATCAGCTGAGATAATATACCTTTTGATAACAACCAAGAGCAATAAAATCACAGAATCACACAATTGTTGAAATTGGAAGGGACCTTTTGAGATCACCTAGCCCAACTCTCCTGCTCAAGTAGGGTCACATAGATCAGGTTTTTCATGGCTGTGTCCAGTCACGTTTTGAATATGCCCAAGAATGGAGGCACAATAACCCTTCTGGGAAACCTGTGTTTGACCACCCTCAGAATAAAAAAGTTTTTCTCTTCTGTTAAGATGGAATGTCATGTATTTCAGTTTGTGTCCATTGCCTATTGTCCTGTCAATGAGCACCACTGAAAAAAATCTGGGTCCCTCATCTTTCTTCCGTCCCAACAGGTATTTTTGAGTCAAAGGAGAAAAATAGTTTCAGAGTGCAGATTGTCTCATTTAGCACATATCTAACATACGTTGATTAAATTGCATCTTAAATGCCTGAATAGAGAAAAACACTTGTAACTTCTAAAACATTAGAGTATGAAACATGATTGATCTTCTGCTCTTGGCTGAGTATTCTATCTGTACACTGTCAAATGCATATACTTCAAGGAATGAATCCTGGTCGAGTCAAGTGACAAAGAATGGCTCCATAGCCCTTTATGAGCAAACTGGCCACATCCATGCTGTTATTTGGCCTTTTGATTTTTATTAACTGCATCCAGTCTGAACCTCCCACGGTGCAGCTTTGAACCATTACCACGAGTCCTGGCACTAGATTCCAGGGAGAAGAGATCATCACCTCCGTCTCTACTTCCCCTCCTCAGGAAGCTGTAGAGAGCAATGAGGTCACTCCCCAGCCTTCTCTTCACCAAACTAGACAAACCCAGAGTCCTGAGCTGCTCCTCTGTTCCTCTCTGACATTGTCAGAAAGAAAAAAGTTCAGAATTCTGGTGGAGAAACAAATATTTCAGTTTGATAGACAGATTGAAAAAGAAGTAAATTACTGGGGGCTTATGAAGTATTTTACACTGAAAATGTTGAAATAAAATCCAGAAAATTTCATATTTTCCTTGTAGTTCTTGGGAGCAGGATGGAGAGACAGGGTGAAACTATTAATCACATTCATGAAGAGTTGCAGTCGCTAAAATTTTAAGCTTCTTGCGAAATTACTCTTTACTTTAAAATGCCTGTGATCTGAATTTATACTAGCAAAGAATAAAGAAAATGCCAGATTATAAACCTCTCTAGTGTTCCTACCCCCAAAGCTATTTGATAGGTTTTTTTCTAGAACCCATTTTTTGTCCTTTCAAGGTCAGTCATTAAATTAAGCTGGTGTTTAATTTTTAAGATGCTCCCCACTTGATGTAGAAGCAAACTGTTTGTGTGAAATAATAATTATCCTGCCAGTCAGAGGAAATTTTATTTAATTGGCTTTTATCCTGAATCATACCATTAAACATCAAGAAGATTCTAATTAATTATTTACAGGGCACATGTCCTGTTTTATCCAGTTCACAGTCTTAAAGGTTTGGACTTCAGAGTACAGTGTTTTAACAGTTCAGTTTCTAGCAAGGGAGTGGAATGGATGGACTGAAAGTATATACAACCTTTTCACAAATATTTTCTCTTCTGTAAAGTTAGTGGCAATGAGAAGTGATGGTGTAGCGTAACTGTCTTCACCTCAACTTCATTTTAAAAGTTTAGATTTAACAAAGCAGAAGTAACTATAATAAAATCCCCCTGAAAGAGCACAGCATGTCTCCTCCACAGTGTTCTTCATCAGTTCTGATTCAGAAAATGGTGACTGCCTCGAAGGGCGGTCTCTTTAGAAATTTAACAGTGCAGTTCAGAGAAAACTAAGCCACGAAAGTCACAAAGATTCAAACACCACAGGGCCTAGTAGGGAAGCTATTATAATTGGCTTTCCACTGCTATCCTTAGCTATAAGAAATGTGTCACTATCAGAGATTCTTGGACCCCTTGTGGGCGGCAAGAACATTTTGGAGATACAAAATGACAGACTAGAGGCCTGGAGTGTGTGCAGTAAGAATGGTAGAAGAGCTCTGTTGCATCTGGGTATAGCCAAATTACAATGTTCCCCTCTAACATTTTACAGCAGCAAGGATGTATTTGCAGGAGCTATAGAAATCTAAGTTTCATCTGTACTGGCTTTCTTCTAAAACAATTTTCCAAGTTGAATATCCTCAATAATAACCTATCATTGTTACTGGAAGAATTCTACTGTAAAAGGGACAATCTGTCAAATGAAGATAAGAGCCCTATGTCATAGCTACGCATGATTAGTACTTTGCTTGATCAATCACAGTAATGGTATCAAGTACATGCTTTCTGCAACAAAAAATCAGCAGATAAATCTTTAGATAAAGGGGAGGTGAGGGTCTATCACTACCACTACTACCACCACCACCACCACTACTACTACTACTATTACTACTTTTGTATGGTTTTATCTGGGATTGATTAAATTTCTCTTAAGACAATACCAAGCTGAACAAAATCTACGAACAGAACCCCTTTTCTGGAGGACTGTATGAGCATAACTACAACATGCTTCTCTTCACCCCAGAATAGTCGTATAATGTCTGAAGGAAAGAGCTTAGGAATAAATGGTGTGGGCTCAAATTGAAATGTTCAGCTAAAAAAGAGCTTTGCATTTAAGCACTTTGAAGTAAAGCTGTAAGCAGAGGTGACTCAAATGCCACACAAAAAGGTTTGATGTTTTCAGACATAAACGTATTTCTGCATAAGCGTTTTGGTCTGGGAAATAGAACATTTTCTTTTAGTAAGAATCTGGCTCTGCTGTCAAAATAATTAGCGTATAATTAAGCAGTCGGTGAAGAATATACACTAAAAAATTAATGTTAGAAGAATTGCTTTTGTAGAACAGTTTTTATCAAACTACAATAAATTCCAGTAATAATAAATGGATTAAGGTTTCTACATAGACTAATGATTTCCTGAAATGTCTGTGCTGGGGATACTGATTTTCTGCTATTTTTCCTTATCTGTACAATGATGTCACTAACAGCTATGTCTTGCAACAAGTTTTAATGGTAAATATAGTATTTTAAAAAGACAATGATAGATAAACATTTTAGTATAGAAACAATTAGCATATTTAAGGACCAGATCATAAGACCAAAAAAAAGCACCAAACTGCTTAACATTATTTTACCTACAATTTGACTTCTGTCAGGGGAATTGTCAGTCTTCAAATAGACACTATGCTCCCTTAACAGTATCAGAATATATTATTTGTCCTTTGGTTGCATATTTATTTTCCTTTAAAATATCTTGCATACAGATCAGATATTCAGGAAGAAGGGAAGGCTATTTCTTCCTTGAAAAGCAACAAAGAATACTTAGATGAAAGAAGACTCAAGAGTACAGGGTGTGGGTATAGCAGCAAATACCAGAATCACAGGAAGGAACTAGGAAGCTGCCACTCAAGCAGAGACTGAAACAAGAAACTTGGTAGGCACCTTAAGGGATTTCAGTTCATAAAATGACTGAGCTAATTAAAAACAAGCCTGAAATTTGACGCCCACCCTACAAAGACACAAAAAGCTGCCTATAAACCTTTTTTTCAACTTGTATTCCTATCTTACCTCCTTACTTAAAGCTTTCTCTATTTATTAGGTACTCTAAACCATTTTTTTATAAGGGAACTCCCTGCAAGCAAAATAGATAAATCTAATTCAAAGCTCTTGCTGACTCAAGATGCATTTACAGTGACTTAAGGTCTGCATGAAGTTGTACAAACAACTGAACTTCTACTCCCTTTCATCCCGAAAGCTACTTGAATGGCTTGGATGTGCCTTTACCCTGTGTTATTAAGCATAATGAGCAGTTGTACAGTTTTTCCCCCCACAAAATTTGGGTTGATTTAATTGGACTTGCTTATCTTGAAATCCAGGACTAATTAACTACACTGGCCATATAGACCTACTTTTTAGGCACGCAGAATGGCGACATACTGAGTGGAAAGCTGCCAAAACCCGTTGTCATGGAGGATCTGGCAATTTTACTCTGTACTATTAGGAGAAATGTCTTTATGCTCAAGATTTAAATGCCAGCATTTTATTTTCAAAGAGGAATAAACTTTCCTAATTCCTATTTCAGCCACATAAAAATGAAGGAGCAGTATTATAGCCTTACCTTTTATTTAACAATTACACCTCTACAACTCTCACCCAAGTCATGGAAAAGCTACAACAGATTGTTTAATTCTTCGAATAAGGTTCAAAGTACATCATTAAACTTTCAAGAGAATTAACTAACCGTGTGTTCTAGATAATATAGACAGTGGCTGAGGTGCTTTTAAGGATGTTTTTCTATTGCATTAAAACAAAACAACCAACCAACCAAAAATGTATGCTAGATAGAGACATAGAAAGAATAAATGTGTTTCTTAAGTTAAAGTATCAGGACAGGGAGCTTGGATGGGAGAATCACAGGTTTTTCAGTTCCAGAATCAAGTCAACCCACTGTTTTATCAGAAGACTGCAGTGTAAAATGTACAAAATATGTCTTGAGCAGAAGCCGTATTCCATCCTTCTCTTTTACTAATTCAGTTCCCTTCCTGCAAAGTAGGAGGTTTGCCTCTGGTGTGTCTTGATTTTTCCACAGTTAAACAGACTGGTTTCAATAACTTCTCTTACTAAGTCACATCAACATGTCAAAGTTTTAACTTAGAAGCGCAATTCTGAGGAAAGGGTTTTGTTGGACTAAATACTTTGTGACTGCAGAAGGAATTTAAATTGGATATTCAATACTCTTAGTAAGTGCCGCTTGTGAAATATGGTGTAACACGGAAGCACTGATTCCTGCAGATATGTTTTTTAAAATGACAGTAGATACTGTCTGTGCAAAGTGAGGTACAACAAGGTTTAACTGAGGCTGTTTACCACACAGGTTTGACATCTTTTCTTACCACATAACTTTATCTAGTCAGATGTGAAAGAAAAAGCACTATGAAAGTCTAGGAGCTGCTGACTGACTGAGACACTCCTGTTCTCCCAGCAAGTCATCATGGGTCAGTGTTACTAACCTCCAGTCTTTAGCCAGGGAAAGATGGATGCTCCTTGTTTCAAAGTGATCAGCATGTGAGTATGTCACCCAAGACAGTTCAGATGAAAATAGAGTGAGTATCAATCCTATTAAATCCTATTACTCTTTCTAGGTAGGTAAGGGGATAAACAACTACTTTTTGTATCTCAATATTGGATGTGAGTCAGGTGACAGCCTGCTAATATACGGTAAAATTAAGGTGATTTTGATCATGAGGTTAGTTTACTTGAGGAACTGTAGTGTACAAGACTACATGTATATGAGGGTTAGGCATTTTCCTGGTTAGTTAGCAAGCTGCTGAAAGTTTTTGTCATCAGAGTTTGCAGGTAAGCACATGATAAGTTTTGGACTTTGTTTTTTCAAATTCATACTTTGACACAAAAAAAAAAAAAAAGAAAGTTCATGTTTGCTTCCTGTAAGTTAATTTTCACCCTGTAGAGAGGACTACAAAAAAGCCTGCTCAACTTTTAATACGTATGTAGCTGGACCTCGTCTTAAACACTTTCAGCAAGCTGTGCAGCTCTTTTGTAGTTTCTGGACAATAATGCATGGCACCACATTAGAAAAATGGAATTCAGGAAAGGAATTCTCTGCATTATCATCCTGGTAAAATAATCCAAGATCTGCTTTATTTGCCTCAGTTCTTTGTATTATAACATTTAATTGTTTTGTGAGTGCTGTCCATCAGGGTAAGGACTTTGTATCTCGGTGATACCAGCAGATCTGAACATCTGCAAAAACACGGAAGGCTTCAAGAAGTCTGACAGCTACACCATTTCAAATATTTAAAAACTTGTAGAGAAGGTTAATAATTTCTAGCTCTAAAAATATAAATACATTCCTAGTATAAAATATATGCTTTACCCATTTAATGCAAAGATAAATAAGTTGAGTGCGTGTATCTATGTATATGTATTGATACTATATCAGGATAACAACTTTAAATGACAAGAAACGTGATATATCAGACCAGAGTTCCTTAAGAATATTCGACTTAAAGGTCTGGAGAGTAATGTTTCACCCACCTCAAAGAACTGACTTACTCTGGATATGAAATTCATAGACTTTATTTCGAATAGAAGACCAGTTAATGTAAATTACAACCTTGACAATGAAAAAATATCGAGTTTTCATTTGGAGAGGCATAAAAGGTTTTGTGCCTCATCAGCCACTCTAACATGTAATAAAAGAGTGCTTTGCACTACAGTGATCAATATGCTTAGTCTATTATCGGACTCTTGTCATGTGCATAACTAGAACTAATGCAGGTATAATCTGATTTTTGAGAAAACCAAGAGGCTATATTGTCCAGCTCCCTCTTTAAGCAAAATGCAAAGCTCTACCACTCCCATAGCTCAGAGTCTGTGTTTATGCATTGTCAGATTTACAACTTCATTTTTTTAGTGTAGTAGTTAAGCTACTCTATGAAATGTGCTGTTGCACAACAGTTTTGGGGTTTTTTTCTGAGCAGCTGAACAGTCCTGAATTTCTAAGTTTATAAAGGACAGTTTTACAGACAGTTATAAAAGCCAGGCATGAGAACGTGAATAGACTGATAGTGTGTTAAAAGCAGGACATGACTTCTGGATGAAACAGGGTGCATCTTAATCACTTGGTGGCAAAAGGCTAATTAAACTCCAACAGTAAATTAACATAGCTCAGGCTAGGAGAGTACATATGAGTTATCATTACTCTGTGCAAGATGACAAAGCTTACAGTCAAAATTGTAGCTTTCAAGGACAGACTATCAAATGTACAGGACCTCCCAGTTAGAAGTAATGTGGGACTAAACTCAGTTGTAATTGCTTGATAGCAAAAATTGCTGCTTCAGACGTTTTCTTTTGTTTGTTTTGTTTTGTTTTTTCCCTTTTTTCTTTTTTGTTCTTTTTTTCTGTTTTTCCTTTTTCTTCTTTTTTTTTTTTTTTCTGTCAGAGATGGCTGAAGCCACCAGGCTTTACAATCAAAGATATTTATTTTTTCAGGCCTTGAGCCTTTGTTTAGAGTTGGATGACAATAATACGTTGTACTGTTCATGAGGTAATGCATGTTAGCACCCTAACACCTTGGTTGTAATTTTCTGCAGCCTTTATTTGTAGTAGAGATAACAGGTTAGATTCAACAAAGGGATTACTGATGATCACCAAATATATACTGCACAAGCACAGATAATGGCACTGTTTGTTTGCTACGAGAGCTGACTTTTCCACAAGAGTAGGTCTAGATTTTACTCAGTGACACCTTTGTAAAGCTGGAGTAACTACCTTCAGGAAAGTACTTATTCCATTTTTCTGATGTGCGGATGTGCTTTTATGACAAGCCCAGCCCTTCTAGAACCCCATAATGAGGAGCAGCAGTAACACACAAAGGGGTATTTGGTTTAAACTTAGAGGAAATAAGAAATATTTGCCTAAAATCACTTCAGTAATTTGAGGGGCTAGATTACTGAGACTTATTGTGGTGTAAAATGCAGGTATTTTTGTTGCTAATGATGGTCCCAGTTACTCTACTTAGGGCCCTGAGGGAATTGCTCAGCCTTGCTGTCCCTGAGGCCCCTCAGGTGGGACCTCTGCCCAGGGCCCAGGTCCCCGTTTTGGCTCAGCCAGGCCCCAGGGTGCCTGTGCCCATCCCTGCCTCTTGCCCTGCCTCTGTGGGGAGCTGCTCTCCTGGACAGTGGACTGTGTTGCTGGCTACCAGCTCTGCCCGCTACACTGAAGCCCTGAAGGATGCTGCCTATCAAGGAAGGCACAGCCAGACCTGGGTCCCCCTGCACCCTGCCCTGACAGTTACCCTCTCCTCCTGTACCCATAGCATGTCATGATTCACTGTGATGTTCTGCAGGGATACCTCCACGCCTAGACCAACATACTCTTGGTAGGAGCATTTCATTAGCAGTTTTGCTTAACAGTCTCTTTAATCAGATAGGTACCTTAACTTGAAAAGCCTTATATTGATTTTTGTCATATTCCCTTGTTGACTGCCATCAAGGTGGGGAGATTTCTCCTTACACACAGTCTGAGCATCTCATTTCAATTTATACCTGCCACTCCTCATCCTCCTGACACACACCGCTGCAAAGAGGCTGGCTCTATCCCCTTGCTGATCTTCTCCTAGGCACTGGGCAGCTGCTCTCAGATCCTCCACAGCCACCTCTTCTCCAAACGGAACAAGACAGTCCCTCAGCCTCTCCACACAGGGCAACTGCTGCAGCCCCAACTGTCCTAGTGGCCCTCCCTGGACTCATTCAGACTGAGCACAGCTCTGAGCAACTTCACCTGACCTCAGAGATGGCCCTGCTTAGAGCAGGAACTTAGACTAGAGACGTCCTGAAATCCTCTCCAGCCTGAATTTTTATGACTAAATAATAATTATTTAATTATTATTAAATCAACAATTAACAAGAAGACCAACAATAATAATGGCTCATGGGTGTAACATCATAATAATAACATTGTTGTTGTTGTTGTTGTTATTGTTATTGTTGTTACTGTTATTTTTGTTGTTGTTATGTTACACCTTTGACCCCTTATTTAAAGGTTGGGATTTAACTTATAATTCATACTGTATGGAAAAGAATCCAACATCATGACGATGGCTATGCCATTACAATAGGTATTTTGATAAATTGTCATATTCTGTGAATATTCAACTCTGAAGTACTATAATAGCACTAACTATAATACTGAAATGTCCTCTTCTGCAATGGTCCATTTTAGCTCCAGAACACAAGCGTTCTCCTGTAAAAGAGAAAAAGAAAAAAAATATTTGAGATACCAAATGAGTGTCAAAGGAAGTAGTGATAAATATGATGACCTAAAAAAACCCCTCATCTGATTCTGTTAACAGGAATTTTAAAGATTTAATGTGAAAAAATGAAAAAAAAAAAAAACCTAATCTAAAAGCCCCAGCAAGTTTATATATGCCTTTCCTTACTCCCTGCTGATATTTTACTGCATCCCATAAGCAATTAACAATAGCGGGAAACTGATTAAACAATAAATGGTCTTTCAAAATAGTTTGAAAAGTATTAGAGATCAAATTATATCTTTCTTCTTCTTTTGTTGAATGATTTAAGATGTTTCCAGTTGTTTCTTGTAACAAGATTTATTCATATTGTACTGAGTTTGCAAGGTCTGAGGATTGAGGTCTGTCAGGCTCGAGGTTTGTCTCAGGTTATTTTGACTTTCCTGTAACTTTGTTTTACTTGGCTTGGTTCTGACAGCAATTTTTCTAATTGATCAGGTGTCAATATCTATGTATATAATTTATTATTTTTTTTTACTATTGTTGATCTTTTTGTGGTACAACTACAGTTTCATGTAGATAGCAGTAACAAGCATTTGTTTACAGGAAGAGTTGTAAGAGGAAAAGTACCAACAAAGAATCATAGAATCATAGAATGGTTTGGGCTGGAAGGGACCTTAAAGATCACCTAGTTCCAACCCCCCTGCCATGGGCAGGGACATCTCCCACTAGATCAGGTTGCTCAAAGTCCCATCCAGACTGGCCTTGAACACTCCAAGGGAAGGGGCATCCACAACCTCCCTGAACAACCTGTTCCAGTGCCTCACCACCCACAGAGTAAAGAATTTCTTCCTAATATCTAACCTAAATCTCCCCTCTTTCAGTTTAAAACTGTAACCCCTTGTCCTGTCGCTACACTCCCTCATAAAGAGTCCCTCCCCATCTCTCCTGTAGGCCCCCTTTAGGTACTGGAAGGCCACTATAAGGTCTCCTTGGAGCCTTCTCTTCTCCAGGCTGAACAACCCCAAATCTCTCAGCCTGTCCTCATAACATCAGCGCTCCATACCTCTGATCAACAACAGGTCCATGTCCTTGTGCTGAGGACTCCAGAGCTGGACGCAGTACTCCAGGTGGGATCTCACCAGAGTGGAGTAGATGGGTAAAATCACCTCCCCCAACCTGCTGGACATACTTCTCTTCGTGCAGCCTAGGGTGAATAAAAAGGTATGCAACCTAAGGAAAAAATGGATAGTAACATAGCAACATCAAGGATCATCCTGTTCCAAGGAAAGAATTATACCTCACTTAACTGGCACATGCCTGTCCAGCAGAGACTGGTTGGATGTCTCATCCACAGTGCTGAGCATATTAATATAATGTTCAGCTTAGTACCACTGTATTCATAGCTATCTTTTGTTTGTATTTGACAAAAGATAATTGCTGTGTTAATAAATAAGTCTTAAGCTGTCTGTTTAAGGAGTGGTTTTGTGTATGGTAACGGTACCTGAACAAAAAAGACCCAGTGAGGGAGAAATGCAGAGGGTGCAGGGACTCAAGGCCTTTGCTGTCCTCAGTCCTGGGGCTGGTTGTAGAAATGCTGAACATTAAACGATTGACTATTTTTCTCAGTATGATTAAGAAAATGTGGCTCCTCGGCTAAACTAGTTACAACCTACCTATTACATTAACTTCAAAGCATGGTGTAGATCTAGTGGGGCTGAGAGGTTCCATCCTGCCAGCTTCAGAACATTCATTTTGTGTGCTCACAAGTCTGTAGCAAAGATTGCTCCCCAAATGCGCTTTCTTAGTCAGGCTTGACCCTTATGAAGGAGGTAGATAGTACAGAGTTCAGTTTAAGTGAGTTTTTAAAGCTCTTGCTGTCTGATGAGTCTGGCAATTAATGAAAGTGTGGTTGTAAGTTAGTGACACTGGAACTCAAACTGAAAATCTCTTATGTATGAACCACTGAAATTAATTAGATAGGAATAGTTTTTAATTCCTGCTGAGCTGGATGGAACTCAAACCCTACAGGTGAAAGATTATCTTCTTTATTACTAATAAACTCCCAGTAAGTCATAATTTAATAAGAATTGATTTAAAAAAAAAAAAAAAACAAAACCAACAACAAAAAAGCACAAAAAAACCCAGAATTAAAAAATTGAGTTACTGCAAGGTAAATTCATCAAATCAAACTTTCTGCATTTTGGGATTAAATAGACAAGCTTGTTAATTATCTGGGCATAAAGACAAAATCTCCCACACATCTCCTGTAAACGTACTCACTTTTCCAATGACTTGCTATAACTTTCTAATTATAGAAATTGATTTTGGTTCTCCCTTAATCAAGTAGGAACATTAAAAATGCAACCAGGCAAATATAAACACAAAAGCCAAACTTTTGATTTTTTTTAAATACAAAACACTGTGGACAATTTCAAGGATTTAGTCATGAACTGATGCTTGGAAACCAAATAAATTAAACATGCTTAAAGAATTTCTGTTATAAAAGTAATCTTTTTTATCCTTTCTTCCCATTTCAGGAATTATTAGAGGGAAATTTTCTTAGATATGGCAGCACAGCACTGGTGAATAATTTCTTATGCAGACAATCAGTCATTTGAATTTACGCATTACATAATTGAGACATCACATTCATGATCTACGTATGCCTTGAAGAGATTCTTTTCATATTAGAAGTATGCAATGAATGTGATTATTTTCTTCTACAAAAGTGAAATACAGTGGAACTAATGAAGCTACACATTTTATTAATGAATTTAGAGCACACACTCCAGCTGACATCGTAACAACTGGGGAGGCTTCTGTTACATTTTTAAAAAGTGACATAACAAGTTTTCAGGTTAATTAATTGGTCTGAATGAAGTCTCATGACAAATGTGTTCTCTTGAACATAACTGTTCACTAAAATATTCTTTACTACTGGAATGTTTTATAGGGCTTGTTCCATTTCAAACTAAATATAATAGAAAGTTAATATGCTGCTTTGTTTACTAATATGACATATAGGCTTTTCTACTGATTTCGAAACTACATAAAATTACCTAAACCGACAGGGAATACCTCAGTAGTATGAAAGTAGCTGTACTTCCTTTGAACCATACAACGTCTTCTGATAATGCTGTTAGACTTAATGTTTGTCTGTCAGGAGAGGTAATAGTGGATTGCAAAGGTCCTTCATGCTAACAACACATATTAGCTGATAACCTAGCTTCAACATTATACAACATGTGTCTTTAAAGCAGGATGCATGCCCGATCCACTGATCCCTGTTTCCCCTCCCAGCAACATGAGTACCATATCAAGGTATGCGGAAAATCTGTTTCTTCACAATCTATGGACCCCAGTGTTTTGCTTTGGCTTTGGCTCTGCATTATGGATATGGATATGGGGAACTGACTTCGATCTCTGAGACTGGAGAGTATCATACTGAATTTTTTGCAGTACAAGCATGTGTAAAAATCTGCTCCCAAAGGCTATTTATTTTTTTTAACTTGGACTAACACTATTCCCTATGAAAAAGTAGACATTTTTCCTTTTTCAGCATAATGAACCAGTGCATTTCTTACAGATGTTATGAAGAACCCAGGTGTCTTCAGTGCTTCATGTGATTCCTCTCAAAAAAACCATGGTGACAGAGAAAATAGTGGAAAAGAAAGGGCTGTTACAGTCCAGAAACACTCCTTTTTTTTTGTAGCAGGTAACCAAAGTGGAGAATCTCTGTGTTAGGATATAACATAAAGTTATAATGAATATTCTACAGGGCCTTCTGAGATTTATTCACAGTATCATGAATAAACCAGGCATATCCAGATTTGGCATACTGTCTCAAGAGTAGGGGGTGCATTTTGATGTATATGAATGCCATTTCTGTTATTCTCAAAGTAGCAGAAGCAGAACCTGAGATACCATCAACCTATAGGATTGAGACCTGGGTTTAAAGATAGGAGTAAAGCTGCACAATAGTATGGATATAAATTGTGCAGAGAAGAATGTGTAGTGTGAAACAGCAGTGTAAAAAAAAGAAAATGTAGAAAAGAAGCTTCCTTAAAAGTCTTGAATTGCAAGTTCTAATTGCTGCTTAGGGACTAGATGTCCCTTTCCTTCTTTATTCTCTCCAACTTCAGATTTTCAATATTTGACAGGATTTAAAATTAGGGACAAAGAGTAGCCCAATAGAAACTTATAACCATTTTTCTAAGGAACAAGATCAGCAGGTTGACATTCCTGTAATTGGGAAAAACCTTTCTTGGCTTATGGGACATCCATATCAACTTGTACGCAAAAATGTTGATTAGAACTTATTTTGTGATTTCATATAAAAGTGATTGTTAACATAGTCTATGAATATGTGGTAAGCACTCTCAGGATATCTGGGGTTTGTTTTTTTATTTAATTCTAAATTAAATATTTTTTTTTTTAAATTTTGAGGTAAATAAATATTAACCTCACTCAAGATTCCCCACAAAAGGAAGAAATACAGGTATTTTGACAGGTAAATGGTCTTTTATATTAAACAATAATACAAGGAAACATTTGTTATTCTTTCTAAATTAATTATTTCATTATTAAATTTTAGCCATTTTGTTACAAATACCACTTATTTTCCTAAATGCTGAATCTCAGGTTGATGCTTGTTTGCTGTCGAAGTATGACAACTAAGTCAAGAAATCTCTTTACAGCAATATCTGTTTGTATTCATAAAGAAACACAGTCCATGTAAAATACTTATGCATTATCTAAAGGACAGGACATGGTTTCACAATATTCTGCTAGGAGTATACTGGCAGAAGCACCACTTGAGAAAACTAAAATTACATTGCCCATTACTTAGCATAAGGACAATGAACACGTTTTGGTTGCTTCTCAGCGTCTTTTGCCCTAAAGTGTTGCAGTGCTAATTTCAAATAGATTACAAAACCTTCAAGCCACTATCTTTTACTGTTGAATAAGCTTACAAATTAATTTTTTCCACATTGTGCACTCGAATCAATGTTTCTTCTAGTTCCTCAACATTTTCTGTGCTAGAGACATCTAAAAAGCAGATTTTTAGTATCAGGATCATCTAAAGTGAAAAACAATCTATTTATTTTTTCTAATATCCTGAAAGGGTCTCTCCTCATTGGCAGAGCACCCTATTTTATTTATTTATTTTTTTTTTGTAAAGCAATGGGAAATGGAAATACCCAGGCCTTCATTTTGCTGTTAGAGTTGATTTCACAAATTTTATGCTTTCAGAATGACTCACACCCACTCCAAGGAAATGTTCTGCCTATAAGCAGTACCAAAAGGATTAAGAAATTTTTAATATGGCTCTGCAAATTTTGGCATGGTCCAGAAGATCTCAAAGGAATACTAACATTCTTCAGTGAATTTAGATATCTTTAGCAAAGTATGATTAAATGATTAAAGAATGATTGAAATATAACTTCCTTTGGGAAAGACAGTTGTGTGACTTTTATTCATTTAGCAATTGGGTTTTTATTTTAAACACTAGACTTTCAGGTGCTAAAATAAATAATGCAAGTGTTGTCCTCTTCAGTCTCAAGTCCCAAGTGTAAGAAAAAAAAAAGGAAAAAGAAAAAGTTCTTTTTTTTTTTTTTAATAATTGCAACATTAATATACTCTGTTCATATGCAGAACCATATCAGAACTGATTTATATAGCATTATGAATATTTCAAACAGCTGCATGGAAGAAGTGCCCTCAGGTAATCACAATACCATCCTGCTACCATGTTAAGAGTAATGGAATTCCCACAAGTGCTTCTTTCCAGAAATATGACTTTTTTAACATGACAACAAATGCATTCTGACAGACATGTTTGATGGAAACAGAAGAAAAATGTCTCTTTTATATGAAGCCCTTATAGTAATGATTTTTTAATGAATTGTGAAGTAGCACAGATATTAACAGATCTTTTAATTTTTCTGAATCAATATAGACACATCTTCAAAGATGACCAGAATAAGAAAGTGTGATCTTTCCATCTGCCATTTTTTTCAGTGTTATTAAAGCTACTTTATAATTTTGCAATAAAAATGCTTGTTCTTTGCATTCCATTTCTCCCTTTTTCATTCAATCTCTAGTGACTGATCAGAACCAGCTTCTGGCTAATTTAAAATCTACATACGATGTGGAAAAGACTATCAATTTTGGAAGTCAAAGATGAGGGTAATATCACAGCATGATAACAGTATGGAAATTTAGATTTAGGTTCTTGTTGTGGTTTGTGTAGGGTTTTCTTTGTTTTGGTTTGGTTTGCTGTCAAGTGAGAAAACAACAATATTTGAATATGATCAAAATTCAGGTCTGTCCCTAACTTCAAAAGAAGTTATCAGATACATGTGACTGATGTACCATGGGGTCAGATTCTGGTGTTGTTTTACTCAGATTTATCTCTATTTTGCCTTTGTAATTCACTTCGGATTTACACCAGTATAAATGAAATTAGGATCTAACCCCATGGAGTCCAGGGATCTAATTATAAATAAAACAATTTTTCAAGCAGTGAGCATGGGTAAGACATACTTTTTATACCTGATGGTCATTAAAAGCTCACAAAAATGTAGATCAAAGAAATCATGCTTTCAAAGGAAGCTTTAAGTGAAATCATGTGGGGCTTCAAGGAATGAATATAGCACAGTGAGAGAACAGAAGAAAAAGAATGAATTGACATAGGGTCATTGTACCAATCTACCGAGAATATGTAGCTAAGAGTCCCCCAGAATATGATTATCATTTCAACAGTTTTGTGGGGTTAGGCCTTCTAGAAACAATACTATATTTTAAAATATATCATTGTACTGCAAGCATGGTATAAGGAAGAAAAATAACAACAAAACTCACTGGGGTATGTTTTGCTTTTCCATAATAGTGCATACATATATAAGAAGAATGAGAGGATAATTAAATGCATCCTTGGATTTATTTGCTTGCTCTAGAATCTGGTTTGTTTCGTTTTAATTTCAGGTTGGAATCTTAGCAGAAATTAATTTTTTTCGTGCATTTTTCCTTGCTGGTATTCCCTTTGCTCACTGCAACCTTAACTTGTCATTCTATTCAATGAACAATGAGTTAATAATGTGTGAAGCTTGCATCTTGTCCTCTTAGGTTCTAAAATCAGTTTCGCATGCTTCACAGTATGCATTGGGCCAGAACTGCAAGCCATGTGTATTCAAATGTGCACTGGGAGTGCTCCTTCACAATGACTAAAATGAGCAATAGAAGTTTAATCTATCGCTTCAGTTTTGCTATAGCCTAGTTTTTCCTTTTGGTCTCAGGATGTGGAATTGACAAGTTGCACATGGAAGCAACAAGAGTTTTCTCTTCTCCCAGAGTGTCATTACTGTGCTGTATTTGGTGCACAGCTTCTGGAGCATTCTGAAAATGAATAAATCTGTTCAGATGATGCTATGTATCATCTCTAGTCCAATCAGTTTTCACGGCCAATTTTCATGTGAAGCAGAACAAAAATATTTCATTCTTGTTTTGTTACAAACAATTTTGAATTTTAGTAATAAATTATTAATTCTATTTGATTTTGGAATTTTTCTTCCTCTAGGGTAGCCTTTCAAGGTGCTCAGCAGGATTTTTTTTCTGTTTTATCTTCCTTTCCCAGCGAAAGAAAATGAAACCAAAAGAAACATGTAATTCATTACCAGTCTTAGGGTGAGACCATAGAAAAGAGAGACTCCAGGGTTTAGCTGCTAGCAGAAGTTTATGTAAATCAGTGATGAAACTCAGTCTTAGAGACAAGGCGTTCAGAAGGAGATGTAAAGAGATGAAAAGGGTCAGTATGAATTACTCATTCAGAGAGGGTCTACAGTTACTCAAATACAAATGGGAGAACAAAGGCAAGTACTTAAGAGTGATCTTTCAGCAAAATTGTGGCCAGGCAGCTACATTTCTTAAGAGGCAAAATCAGGGTTGCATTCCAGGAAGGAGTACAGATGCAAGATAATGGAGGAAGGATGAAGATACCGATATGCTGTTTAAGGTCAGAATAGTCTTTTTTAATAACATTTGCACTCAGTAAAAGTCTAGTACATTGGTTGGCAGATGAAATCTTGGGTCATCTATTGCCTAAGTGATAATAACATTCTCTTCCAGACATTGAAACTACTTACTTGTTTCTGTATGGCAATAAAGGTACCTTCTTGTAACATTCACTATGGTCACATTCCTTGCCTCATAATGATTTTTGGTAAGTCACCTTAAAAAGTCTTTATTCACTATGGATTTTGCTGACTTGGGGAAAATAATTTTAAATTTAGCAGACTAACTCAAGTGCACCAACTTCACCTTTCACTCCTACCAACCCTATGTTTATAACTGTAAGTCATTCTCTTTGAGCAAATTCTGCATGGTCTGTGTTGATTGTTGTGCTAATATGCATTGTTTGCTTTTTTTTTTTTTATGATTTGGCATATTTAGATCCGGTTTCCTATCTTTCCAAAAACTGAAATTAAAGCTTTGCATTAATGAGATGAGTAAGCTTAACAGAAAAGTTTTTATTTTTTTGTGTATTCATGTGCAATGGTACAACTATGAGCAATTAGGGACAATTTCCTGATAACTCACAAAAAGATAAGAGTCACTTGATAATAAATTCTGGATGTATATTTTTATGCATTCTAACACCATCAGACATTGGATAATTAAACAGTTTTAGAAATTATCAGAATTAAGTGATTTCAGTTGACAAATGTTTATGATACGTAACAAAGGAATATTGATGTGTGTCTTTCAATAGTGTCCACTTTTGTAGCGCATTCTTTTAGCCTCTGTTGTAGGCTGTGTGTGTTAATTGCTTCTAATTTATGTGTAACTGTTCTGGGAAATCTCTTTACTGCCTACTCTCCAGTAGTAAATGATTCATTCCTTTTCTATAGAGAAAAAAATCTCAAGGCCTTTATTTTCCCCTACAATGTCATTATAGTACAATCACAAATAATTTACCATATTGAAAAGCCAGTGCAAAGAAGTGATACATACTGGAAAGAGTTGTTCTAACAGAATGGCAGATGCACATATGTCCACAGCTGAAGAAGTTGGTGGTGGTGGTACGGGAAAACTGGAAAACGTGGAAAATTGTTCTAATAAATAACTATATATATATTAGAGCATGGTTCTCTCCTAATAGAAAATCTACATGTAAACTGCTGTTCAATGACCTAATAGGCTGAAATAAAACCTTTACAGATTTCTAAAAGACTGGGATTTCTCAATACAATCAACCTAATTGTACATTCACTGTCACCCAGAATCAACCAACCATCTGAAGCTAAAGCCTAGTCATCCAGCCACCCTGTTAAGTGTAGAGAAAGTCTCATGACTTTGTTGTCTAGAGTTAAGTATGATAAATCTTCTTAGTACATAAATCTTTCTATTTAGGAGAGAATATTAACAAACTAATATTTTATTGCTAATGATAGACAAATGACTTCTCTATGATTTTACTTGTTTTCCAATGGGAGCCCTGATATGCCACTTTGTGACTGATAACTCCTGCAATGGAAGAAGGCTCAGCAGAGGTGGGCCACGGTGATATGCCCAAGAAACTCAGAGAGTAATGCAAAGTGACTTAATCTCAAAACAAAGCAAACCAGAGGATGCCCTTTGTTTTAGATAAACAACTATCAACATCTGAGTTGATCAGCAGGTAATATAAATGTTCTTCTGAGTTCTTTAAAAGTGTGAATGTCTCTCTAAATCAGCCAGACCAACATGGATGGCGTGAATATGGGGCTCAGCCCAACATAGAGTATAAAAAATAGACAACTAGCAAAGGAATTTTGAAGAGAGCAAGGGGCTTGATCAGGTTTTGTGTTATACAGTATATTTTGAATCACTCTACTAAATCAGAAATCCTGTGTAGCATCAACTATCTTTAAAATAAATGAAACTGATATTAAAGATTACAGCCTTCGTGTGTGGAATATCTCAAAGAACCTGGTTAGAGTGTACTGGACTCTGACACATTTAAAATGAGTAAATCTGTCAAGTAGTTTATCTCACCATTTGTCACAAATTAAAAGATTACCTGGCCTGTGGGTGAGCCAGTTTAACATGAGCCAGCAGTGTGCCCAGGTGGCCAAGAAGGCCAACAGCATTCTGACCCCAGAAGTGGGACCAAAGGGAGACCAATAAAGAAGCAGAGTCTAACTTCAAAGATGATCTTGATCATCTTTGAAAAAAAAAATGTCTGAAAAATAAAAAATAAAAAACTCCATCGGAGTCTGGAGTCAGCCAGGCATCCACAGCAAGGGTCGAAGATCTTGTAGAAAGTTCATACAGAGAATTCAGCCTGTTCAGGAAATGAAAACTACATGGGGAGTTCTCAGAGAGAGAGGCTACATTTGGGGTAAAAATTAAGTCCTTTTTATATCACAGAGACATGAAGGCATAGGACACCAGCATTCTGGACAGCCAATAGATGCTGATAATCTCTATTTTTCACCTGTAACAGACAAGAGATGATGATGTTTTCTATTCTTTCAAACCAATTTTATTTTCCCAGACTGTTTCCACTTTTTCAGATGATAAGTTGCCATTACAGTTTCTTGGGTTTTGCACTTATCAATGGTATCTCAGGATACCTCTGGTTTCTAGGTACCCAGCTGTACTTCAAAGATGCTAGTGCCACTTTTCAAGGCTGTTTCTGCTTCCAAGGTCTAGTTTCCAGGCTCACAGCTCCTGGCCTGGGAGGCAATTTCTCTGTCAGTATTTTTCAGCAGACATTTTCTTCTGTTCAGTAACTTTCCTATTCTAACCAAGACACCTTTATGGCTGCTCACACCACCATTTTGTTTCTGTCTCTGCATGTCTACACTGTGTCTATGAATTTTTGCATGGGTTCATTGTCAAAGTGAGTCAACATATTGTCCAAAAAAAACCTTTCATGGTTTTAGAAGATCATTCCAGTGCCACTCTCCAAATCCAACAAAGGTGAAACGACAGTAGATTGTGTTCTTTCTACTTTAATGAATACGCTTAAACCCTATCAGACCCTAAGTCATGCTCATATTACCTAATACCACAACCTAAATCAAGGAAGATATAAAAATAACTTTCCTGTAAGATAAGCTGAACAGTATGTCAGACACTTTAAACAGGAAAAGAAAAAGATTTTGATTCTCAGGAGCTACATGGAACCCCAATTGCCTAGGCTTACATGACCTGTAATGCAGATGCCACCAATCTGTTCTGGAAGTAGCTAGACCTGAGCCAAATAGATATGAATCAATCTGTACCACACAGCAGGGTGACAGCTCTCCTGAGATGGATGTATACACTAGTGTAGATAAAGATTATGAGTAATGACTTGTTTTAAAAATAGTTCCAGTAAAGTCTAAAGTAGGGCAATGGATCAGCTTGGGAAAAATAGGCTTCGGCTGATCCAGATCTGATCCGGCTCCAGCCAGATCCCAGAAAGCAGTTGAGTGCCTTATGTAGGAGACTGGTAGAACTTAAATGTGTGTTTTAATGCTCAGCTGCTATCTGAACCCAGAAAATGCCTAGACTCCATAAGTATATCATAAGCATTTTTTATTGTGGTTTTTTTTTTTTAGTTATACTTCTGTAGGAGTCTAAAGTTATGTTTCTTTCCATGCTGTGAAGGAATGAGTTGTGACAGGACTGAAACATTTTCTTTGCACTTTTTTCGTGTCTAAACTTGACTAGGATGCAGAAATGGTGTGTTTCCCAACTAAGATCTTTGGAGACTTGGAGCAAAAGGGATACTTCCAGAGCACTGCACACACATCTGTAGGATGGTGCTCCTCAAAGAAGTTACAGAAGCCAATATCATCTGAGTCACGGTAGTTTTAATCCACATTCTGATACAGGCTAGAACACAGTGGGGTGGAATACCTGGGTTCATTTTCTGCATTATAAACTTTAACTTTTATGATTCTGGAGAGTGATCTAACCACAGAATAGAAAGCTAGGCCATAGTCCCTTATTTTCCCTGCCTCTGGAAGCTCTACCAGTGCTCTACCCCATGCTGGAGCAGGTGTATATACCCTGAAAGATGCTGCAGCTCGTGGAGAGCCCACACAAGAGCAGGTTTTCTGTCAGGACCTGTGGCCCATGGGGGGACCCATGCTGAAGCATTCTGTTCATGAAGGACTGTACACCATGGAAAGGACCGACACTTGAAGAACTCCAGTCCATGGGAAGAACCTATATTGAAGCTTGTGAAGGAACTGTATCACATGGGAGGGACCCCACACTGGAGCATTGTTAAGAAATAATGCAAATAAATGGCAGAAGTCTATAACAAATGTATAAACAAGTACATACTAAATAATTTTTCGCCTTACATTTTCTGACAACCTGAATAAAAAGTAATAAGTTTATTATTTTCAGCTGAATGTTACTGAGTGTGATCAATAAACATATTACCTCATTGATCAAACTAACTTCACCAATAATTACAGAAAGAAGTTCCAGTATCAGATGTAAATTCATAAAACTGTAAGGTCAAGATAAAATCAAACCGTATGACAATAGTGAGGAAAAGTAAAAGTTTGATAAAGTCACCTCATAGAAAACTCACTTTGACACTTTACTATTATGCTCGTCTTTTTACCCAACATGAGTGGCCTGAGTAGAAGCAGTTGGTACAGCTTTCTTCAGCGGCACCTTTTCATCAGGTTTCCATTGGGCAATATGTTTCATATAGCAGCTTCTTTTTCTTGTCCTAAATCTCAGAGCCCAACTTTCATCAGACTAAGAAAAAATCACAATTCCATCTCCTACAGAATTTTGGTGATTTTTTATTTCCCTTTACAATAACTTTCACAAAGCTGCAAGACAGTGAGGTGAGTTGAACAGTTCCCAGTAAGTCTGTTCTGGAATGATTTTGTTATTTTGCCCAGTTCACAAGATGTTTCCAGAGCTGGGTTTTTTTGGTGGTATATTTTCAGCAAAAACTCTGAAGAGTCATCTGTTTCCTTGAGTTGGCTTAATAAAGCTTTATGAAAAAAGAGCAGGGTGCCAAGGCTTTATTTAATCAATTTCTGGTTTCACCCACAGAGAGTTCATCCCTCTCAGGAGTAGCTGAAAGAAAAAAATCTGATTCAGCATTTCTGTGTTGGCCAGCTTCTGCAATTAGAAAAAACAGCTGAATTTTAAAATATTTCCTTTAATAGTTTTTTTGCAATCTAGAGACATTTTATATTTTCAATTCTTCACACTGAAATATGATGTTCTTTTTACTGATTTTGCAAGATTTTATTACATTAACAAGTACCTTATCTGACAGAGTTTTACTGCATGTATTGACTTGACTAATGTGATAATGAAGAATATGTCAAAACATGGTTTAACATGTCTACAATTAAAATTAAATATTTTTTCTAGCCGTTAAACTGCAGCAACAACAGACTACATGTACTGTAAAGACTAATATGAAACAGAACAGGTTTTCTAATATATGAATTCTATCTTTTGATCTTTATCCTTTTAATAATAGTTCTAACTTGATAACTGATAAAATGTGCAAGTTTATTTTAAAATAATTTGAGTTCAATTCCTAACAATATTTTGAAAATCCTAATATATGGATACTGTAATACTACTGAGAATAAATACATCTAATTGGTTGAATAATGTGATATATGAGACATTGAGCGTAAGTAAAAAAGCAAGGTATGAAACCTTGATGTTACTGAACTGAAGTGTTTTGCCATTTATTTCTGAAGGAAGAAGATATCACCCAAGACGCCCATCATGTTTGGCTTTCAAAATAAACAGCAGCATATTGACAAAAGATAAAGAATAACATACAACGAAGCAGTGATGTTTTGTATTTGCTAGTAGATAATTATTAGATCTGGGTTGTGAGTGTGTTGGGAACTTATTTA
This sequence comes from Chroicocephalus ridibundus, assembly GCF_963924245.1. NCBI lineage: Eukaryota > Metazoa > Chordata > Aves > Charadriiformes > Laridae > Chroicocephalus > Chroicocephalus ridibundus. The sequence continues at coordinate 52,450,788 of NC_086284.1, forward strand.
AAGTAATTGCCTACAAACCTTACTAGAAGGTTCAAAAACTGGGGAAAAAAACTACCCCAAAATAGTAGCCCAGCAGATTAAGATAAAAAAAAAAGTGCCTTAAGCGTTCAAGTAAGCAGTCCTGATGGTGTTCAGTGAAGCTGAAACACAAAATCTGTTTATGGCTTCAGGCCATCTAGTCAAAGAAATATGTATCTGCAGTGATGATAGGAAGAAAGCAGTGACTTCGTGGTATGCCTGCTGTATGACTGGGAATGTCAACATTATATTAGCCTCTGTCTGCAGGAAGAACTGGAATCCTCTTTGCCCCACAAGTGGTTCCATTTCTGTTTGCATGCCTATCAATGTCCCAGACAGAAGTGCTGTCCTCTCTCATCAATTACAAAAATAGTGTAACATCCAGCTACAGGTAGCAACAAAGGTGAAGCTGTGCAGCAGTTTAGAAAGAGGAATTTAACTAGAAAGAGGAATTTTAAGTTCTTGTGTTAAAACTGAAACAATGCACAAGGGAAGAAAAGTCATTGCTACGAAGAAATGAAGAAAGCATATGGATGACTATCTAGATCAGCTGTTACAGCACAAATAGAAACATGGTTTTTATCCTTGTCTTACAAAGTTTTTATAATTACAAACATTTTATAATAATCAGTTGATAGATAAATGATTCTATTTTGTGGCCTATTGAATATTACTTACTTTAAATGCTACATTTACTGTTGGACTTGAAGAGACTGTTTGGCTAGTATGATATTAGTATAGCACTGGTATGATATTAGTATATAGACTGTTTGGCTCTTCTCTGGATGTAACCAGTGGTGGAAGAACCACAACTGACAGGCTATGAATTGCATTACAAAGGGAGAACTGATGTGTGGGAGGAGATTAGAATGCTATGATCCAAGTTTTCATGCAGAATCATAACAGCATTTATTCTGATATTCTGTGATGTACTAGTGTCCTTGCTTTTGTAAGTAAGATGAACAGCAAGAAAGAAGTTCAGAACAGCCTGCAGTCATGGTCAAGCCCATCTGTTCCACATGCTACTCTACTCCATGACTCTTGCTTAAGTTTAGTCTTTGTTATTTACATTATTTACTTTTCTTTCTCTAGGTCTAGGAAGTCACAGGAACATTCCTGCAAAGTTGATGCCAGCATTGAGGAATCATCAGCCTGTCATTGGTTTACTGAAAAAACATCATTTTTTTCCTGAGAAATTAAGAACTGTCTGCACCTAAGGTGTCTCTGGCACCTAAGGATTTCTAGGCTTATTGCAAATTTGGTCAGACTGATACATTTTCCTTTAAAAGTATGGACACCTTAGGTTAAGCATTGCTTTTTTTTTTCTTTTTTTTTTTCTGAGGAACAGCATATTAAGCAATTCAGTTCAAATACTGTGTCATTTTAATTGGTGCAGGAGAGCAATTAACTTTCAATGGCAAAATGTCAAGTGCTTCCTTTGCCTCATCAAAGCAAATTTGTCAGGAAAAGACTATCCTCTCATAAAAATAACAATTAGTGCAATTAATTCGTATGTTTCAATTAGCTCATGATCTAATTATCCCGTGGTCTAAGGATAACAGCTAAGGACTTCAAAGAGAAAAAATGTTTCTCTTATCTGCATTGGTGTTCTCTATATTGTTGACTCACATCCATATTCTAGAATAAATCCTCTGTGATAGTTTGTTGAACTGTACAGCTTCATTTCACACCAATTTCCAACTTGGTTATACTGTGAACCTCAAACCTCAGTGCTACTAAACTGCCAGAGGAATTAAAGACAGCTCAAATGATAAAAGACAGACAGATGTTCCACGAAGTGCTGATTATATTTAAATTATTGATGTATTGAGACTAAATCCCAAAGACCTAGCACATTAAGAGAAGTAAATAAAAACTGAAATGAGGCAGCTAAGATAGAGCAAAGAGATATGTGCAGTGTAGTTGCTGCTGTTTTGAGATGTAAGAGTCCTACCTTTAGTAAAACACCATGCTATTTGGAACAGGAAGAGAATTTCAGATTTGTTCTCAGTTTGCTGGGATTCCAGGCTCCGCTTGGAAGAGCTGTTTTGGTATTTTACCTTCTTTAACTGTTTCTGAGGTGAGAGCTGGATCCCTGTCTCCTTTACTTTTCAAATAAATAATTGCTATGAAAATCCTGTAGTGCTCTGCTTCAAACTCTTTTTGCACAATAAAGCTGAAATGTGTTTCTTTTGCTAATAGCAGCCAATAACCTGATGGTGTTTTCAAAATGTCTTGTTTTTCACCTGTTATCATTTCTTAAAATAAACCTTCAACAAAAATGAATGACTATATTGTAATGCAGAATAGTACCTATTAATGTTGGTTAGAAAAGCATGAAGATATTTATTGCTAAAGACAGTATTTGACTCAGAATGCTAGAATTTTTAATAGAATTGGAATTAATATTAATAAAAAATATTACAAAAAATAAATAACAAATATTATCATTTCATTACAAAAATAAATTTTGTCTTCTACCTCATAATGTCTTGTATCTTTTTTTTGTTTGCTTATTTTTTTTTCTTGTTTTTTTTTACCTTTTCTTTTTATACCTTAGGAAAAGACCAAAGGTTTGTGGGACATGAAGAAAAGAAAAACTGTCAGAATTCTTCCCTGACAATTTTCTTTTTAATTGGTAACAAGTGACTCTTCCTCTGTGGTAAATCCCAGCCTTCCTCCAGGTGCCATCCTGGTCTGTACAGTACAGAATTTTTCCTACTGAACACCTAACTTATGAACTACAGTTGCTGCTGTCTCCCAGAAGTGGGGAAGAGTTTTATATGGGGTGTACACACAGTTCATAATTGTCTCCATTTATCCCTAGGTCAAGTCTCAGAGAAAGGAGTGGGGGGGGGGGGGGGAAAAAGTCCTTACATTTCATATTTATATTATGCTGCCCAGGTCTCTGAAAGTAGCGATGCTCAAATGACCATTTTTGATACTAAGACTGTAGGTAAACTGATATTAATAAAACATAAAAATAGAAGTGTTTCATCCAATGGCAGTAGCTTATGATTTGATTCTGGTCATGACAGTCATTAGATAACATATAGAAATTCCACTTGAATGTACATTAATCGTACCTCTCTACTCTTCCAAATTAGCCCTATTTTTACTGGGTTAGATTGTTAACAATCCTTCTTCCATCTCCTCTACTATCCATCTGATTGTTTTTATTCAGTGTAATTTTTTTGTTAATGTAGAAAGCATCGACAGGAAAAAGAGATGCTATTGTTCATGGTTCTCTGGTTGTAACACTTTCTTGAGAGCATATCTATAAATTTTTTTTATGAAAACGCTGGAACAGGAATCTTATAGATTGCACAAGTGTGCTATTTGTTAAAGCTTTTTTTGCAAAAGAGGACTCTATTGTCTTATGAAAGAGAGAAGTAAACCTCCTTCACTTCCGTCTTGCAAACTCCCAGAATGAGGAAAAACACATAGGCTGCAAATTCTTTGCTTTTCCCTGCAGCCCAGGTCTTTGGGTATATGCGGAGGGTTGATCTGGAGACACAGCTCTCATAAAATCTCCTACTGGCTGCTTCAGGCAATTGTAGGTCGATTGCTATAAATTCTGCCATTCTGAGTCATTTAATTCTTCAGTGCATTAAACTAGGAGCTCAGGCACTCCACACTAGCCAAATTTTGCTTTGGGACTCACATATGTAAAAGCTAACTTGTCTGCTGATTTGGATGGCAATACCTTAATTGTCTGTTGTATCTAGTCCCAAGCAATCATTCCTTTTTGCTGTTTTTTTCTGATTACATGAGTGACTTTGCCACTTCATTTCACACTGCAACATATTCCCCATGTTAGGTATGGCTTATCTTATTTCTCAGAGCAGTTGTCACTTCTGTGAGGTTTCTGATTTCTTTCAGGATGATTTTGATTTTATACCTTGCCGATTCTTCTGTTAAAATTATTGTGTAGCTTAAGTAAGGTTCTCCCTAGACCCATCACTTTGAATCACCTTTTTCTTTAAAGAATTTTTCTTCAAGGTTTTGTTGCTATAGTTATGCAGCATCAGTTAGATACAAGTTGAGTATTTCAGCTGTCATTAAGAGTTGTACAGTGCACAATAAAACTGTAATCTAAAAGAAAATAGTTTCGTGGTCCACAACATTAAAAAGAAAGAAGCAGAAGTATTTTATTAGCACACAGATAGTCTTACTCTACAAATGAAATTAATTTGCAACTCAGCTCAGAAACTTTTAAATCCCAGATAGCAGCATTTTTTAAAATCATGACAGATCTTTGTAGTCCCGGCCATAAACACCTGACTGTTCTTTAACTTCAGTCTGTTTTTCCTAGACTTTCAAATTCATCCTGAAATTAATAATTTGTAGACATTATAGTAAAATTTTATATTTTTCCTTGTCATTTTCTTGTTTTCCAGGAAATCAAATGTTTGGAATTGAGCTACATTATTGCCTTATTAAGAGAGGAATAATTAGATAAAAAAGTCCTGTTAGTCTTCTGTATTTGTATGGTATGTTTATTTCCAGCATGCCAGCATCAGAGTTTCTAAAAAGTGAACAAGTCTTGCAACTTTCTACCTTTTATCCTGAGATTTAATTAAAGTCAGAGTTCTGTAGAAAAGTCTGGCTCTGTTTCAAGGTATAGAGCAACTGAAAATCTGGCCCATATTACTCTTAAGGTTTTCAGCAAAGGAGGACAAAGAATTCAATCAATTTTATTATGATATTATTACTATTATTTTAAAAGTCCCAGCAAAAGCATCTATTTTTGTGTCCTCCAGTTCCAAACAAACAATTTTTATCTCTGTCTTAAACCTCTGCTACCACTACACACACACACACAACACCACACAAAACGCTTCTTCTCTAATTCTTCACTAAATATAAAAAGACTACATCTGTCTCATAAAAACCCAGAGTGCTTTACAAGTTGCAGTATATGTCCCAGGATTTTCCTGAATTCATGTGCTTTCCCTTTCTTGCCATACTCTGTTTTCTCTTGACGCTGAGTCAAATGAAGAATCACTACTCATCAGCACCCAGGTCCAAACTTTTAAGGGATTAAGAGCTCAAGCAACACACAAAATTGAGCTCCCCTACAGTTGAGACACAGCTTAAAACATCTTCAAGGGAGTAGATGCTTACCCAAAGATCACTCTCTCCCTATAACCTCTCCTAGAAAAATGTAATGACAGGCTCCAAGACCTTGATCATTGTCTACAGTCATTTTGTAACAAAGAAAACATAGGATTAAAAAGTGTATCTTCTGTTGCGGAATCCAGTGCTAGCTAATATCATACAATCTTCATAAAATAATTTATATTTTTATTCCCTCTTTTCTGATGTGGAAGCAAGGTTCTAAAATATCTGCTTTCTGAGAGTTGAAGACTAGACTTATTAATGTCCAGTTTTGTGTCCATTTACTTTATTGATAACGTTGCACATTAGCTTACACACCTTTTCTCAGGACTGAAAAGAATTATCCCTCTCAGTCCTCCTTCTATTAGATTACACAAGCATTTTACTGTCTCATCCTTAAAGACTGGAGTCACTTTTCCTTATATATTCTGTTTTTAGAATGTAGGTGACCTGAATTGTCCATAATAATTCAAGTGCCATCCCACCTGGTGAGATGTATTGAAGCAAAGGTGGACATTTTTATTACTGTCTCTGCCAGAAATACCTCATATATGCTACAATTAAGTTTTCTTTTTTTCATGGCTACACCACATTAATGGGTTATGGTCATTCTGGTCTTAAGTGCATCAGAATTGCTGTATCTCTTTATTTCATACTGAAGGGGAATGCCCCTTTAATTTGTCTCATTTTACCATATTGATTTTTCATGTAATTACTCCATGGTTCTGTTTTAGTCATAGTATTCTATTACCCACTGAGCAAATGGAGTCATCTCAATTTCAAGACAGGGTTGCAAGTGTGTTCTGGTTTCATCCAGGAAAGAGTTAATTTTCTTTCTAGCGATTGCTGTGAAAGGAACGTCAATAATGTTTTTTAGTTTAGTTGTTACTAAGCAATATTTATACTTTTCAAGGGCTCTTTTCAGCTTCCTGTAAGAAATTAAGAAGGAGCATACACAGAATGGTAAAACGGCCAATAGCATATCAGGCTGAGAGAGTTGGGGTTGTTCAGCCTGGAGAAGAGAAGGCTCCAAGGAGACCTTATAGTGGCCTTCCAGTACCTGAAGGGGCCTATAAGAAAGCTGGGGAGGGGCTGTTTGCAACGGTATGTAGCAATAGGACAAGGGGCAATGGTTTTAAATTAGAGCAGGGTAGGTTTAGATTAGACATTAGGAAGAAGTTCTTTACAATGAGGGTGGTGAGACACTGGAACAGGTTGCCCAGAGAGGTAGTGGAGGCCCCATCCCTGGAGATATTCAAGGCCAGGCTTGATGAGGCTCTGAGCAATCAGAACTAGTTGAAGATCTCCCTGCTTACTGCAGGGGGTTGGACTAGATGACCTTTAAAGGTCCCTTCCAAACCAACACACTCTATGATTCTATGATATTCCATACCATAGACATCATGCTGAGTATATAAATGAGGGTTGCATGGGGGAGGGAAATCTGTGATCGCTGCTTTGTAAGGTACCAACTCATTGGGGAAGTGAGAGTGACTTGTATTATTATTATTATTATTATTGTTATTGTTATTGCTATTGTTATTTTCCTTTTCTGTTATTCTATTAAACTGCCTTTAGTTCAGCCAATGAGGTTTTTTTTTTGTTTCCCTTCCCCTCCTTTTCTCCCTCTTCTCCATGCCCTTATAGGGGGAAGCAGGAGAACTGCACAAGTGGCTGTGTGGTCCTAGCTGCCAGCTGGGGTTAAACCATGACAAAGTGTATGTGAAATCAAAATGATATGTAGAATGTAAGGCTATGTTGTCACCTGTATGGCAAGAACCTCTGGTTTGTGAGAAAGGTTAAGGACAACACTTAAAAAAAAAAAGAGGCAGGAAAATAGGTTAAACACACAGGTACACAAACCCTAGGAAACAAAGGATAATGGTTACAATACCAAGACCAGAACTGTTAGGTCACTGACTGATGGGCCTTTGAAGAAAATCCTCAGGTGTAGCCTCAGAGATGCTCATTCTGATCTTTGTAGCTGTTAAGAAAGGGGGAAACAAGATTTTCATGGGCCTCTTGGGAAATGCAGACTTATGCTGGCAGGGGGGTTTTGGGATTATGTAACAATTTCACTAATGATCTGAGAGACTATTTTAAATCCAAATTTCAAAGATCAACACCTGGATACTTACAGAAAAAAAAAATCATCCTATTTTCTTTTGAGGTAAATTATTAATAGATTTGAGAAAATGAAGAATACTATGTTGAAAGAAAATGTAAGAAATATAGGTATTTCTGAACATCTGTAATAAATATTTGTGCTTGTATAAAATATGCCTTAGGGTTGATAAGTACATGCAAGAAGGTAGACTGAATATATAAGACATGCTAGAGTTTATTCGGTAATACGAAGTTCTGTTTGAGGCTAGATCGTGTTAGTAGATGATATCTAAACTATGGAATGTCTGACTGATATTTTGTACTTATTTCACACATAGTATGCATATCAGGCAAAATGAGAATTTCTCACAAAACTAAATTTCATCACATCAATGCACATTATGTCCAATAGAAATTAATTTAAAGTAAATGTTTTAAAAAAAACCCAACAGAAAATATGAGAATTTATATCATTTTTTGATGTGTGTGTGTTTTGGGGTTTTTTTAAGTTATATTTGCAAATACAATTATATTTAAGCAAAATCTAGCTTTAAAAAGGGGAATGCTGTACACCTTCAACAATGTTTGAAATATATTACATTGAAGATAAATAAAAAAAGTAATAAACCCAGTCAACTATTTAACTCTTTGGTGTTCTTTGTTATATAAATCTCTATGCTCTTTACCTTTTACTTTTTATACTCTTTACTTTTATGTCACTAAGATATAATGTCAAATGTCTCAGTGACATTAGATATACCAAAAACATGGGACATGGCACTTTTAAAAGCACTTTTTTTTTTTTCACCACTTATTTCCACTGTGTCAGCTATGATAAGGTTTCCCATTAACATCCAGTTTAAATCAGCGGACCAATTCAGTAAATTTAGACTATTCAGTGGTAAAACAGATTTACTCTGTCTGGATGTTGTCAGAATATTTAGCAGAAGTCAAGTGTCTATATAATAAGTGACCTCATGAGATGGTGTCTCCATTTTATTCAATGTAGGAAACATCATTCACTGCAATTAAAATGCTTAGTGTTACACTGCTGATGCATATAATTTAAGGAGTTTGCAATGCAAAATTACATGGGGAAAATATCTCAGAAAAACTGTATAAAAACAAATTAAAACACAAATCTGCTCATGTTTTCCTCCCATTAGAACAAATAAAAAAAGAGTTTGTTTGCATTCTGCAGTGCAAAATGATAGTAAAAAATTACCCTATAAAAATGGCTACTGCTTAGTTAACAAACCCAGTTTTTTACTTCAGTGTCATAGCCCTTTATTTCAGGTCTAGGAAGTACCCCTGTTGATTTATCTTTTTAGCTCATCTCTGCTTATTAACATATCTCTACTGACCACAGTGACAATGTGACAATGTCATGGCAAGTGCAGGGCAGAAAAGGGATCAGGGCCAGCCAGCATGGGTTTAGGAAAGGGAGGTCCTGCTTAACCAACCTGATCTCTTTCTATGACCATGTGACCCCCATTCTGGATGCAGGGAAGGCTGTGGAAGTTGTCTGTCTGGACTTTGGTAAGGCCTTTGACACCGTCCCCCACAGCATTCTCCTGGAGAAGCTGGCGAATCATGGCATACACAAGTGTACTCTTTGCTGGGTTAAAAACTGGCTGGATGGCCATGCCCAGAGAGTTGTGATTAACGGGGTGAAATCCTCTTGGTGGCCGGTCACCACTGGTGTCCCTCAGGGCTCAGTTTTGGGGCTGGTTTTGTTTAATATCTTTATCAATGATCTGGATGAGGGGATTGAGTGCACCCTCAGTAAATTTGCAGATGACACCAACCTAGGTGGGAGTGTTGATCTGCTTGAGGGTAGGAAGGCTCTACAGAGGGACCTGGACAGGCTGGATCAATGGGCCAAGGCCAACTGTGTGAGGTTTAATAAGGCCAAGTGCCGGGTCCTGCATTTCGGTCACAACAACCCCAAGCAACTCTACAGGCTTGGGGAAGAGTGGCTGGAAAGCTGCCCAGCAGAAAAGGACCTGGGGGTGCTGGTGGATGGCCAGCTTAACATGAGGCAGCAGTGTGCCCAGGTGGCCAAGAAGGCCAACAACATTCTGGCTTGTATCAGGAATAGCGTGGCCAGCAGGAATAGGGAAGTGATTGTGCCTCTGTACTCGGCTCTGGTGAGGCCTCACCTCGAGTACTGTGTTCAGTTCTGGGCCCCTGTGTACAAGAGGGACATTGAAGTGCTGGAGCGTGTCCAGAGGAGAGCTACCAGGCTGGTGAGTGGTCTGGAGACCAGGTCATATGAGGAGAGGCTGAGGGAGCTGGGCATGTTTAGCTTCAAGAAAAGGAGACTGAGGGGAGACCTCATTGCCCTCTACAACTACCTGAAAGGAGGTTGTAGAGAGGTGGGTGTTGGCCTCTTCTCCCAAGTAAATAATGACAGGACCAGAGGAAATGGTCTGAAGTTGTGGCAGGGGAGGTTTATATTAGATATTCAGAAGAATGGCTTTAGTGAAAGAGTGGTCAGGCACTGGAAGAACCTGCCCAGGGAGGTTGTTAAGCCACCATCACTAGAATTGTTTAAGAAACATCTAGATGTGGCACTTCAGGGCATGCTCTAGTGGCAGAGATTGCAGGGTTTTTTTTGGTGTGTGTATGGTTGGACTGGATGATGTCAAAGTTCCTTTCCAACCATGAAGATTCTATGATTCTATGATTCTATGAATGAAGGAAGGATGGTAATTTTTTTTGCCCTTGTTCCTCTTTGGTTACAAAACAATAGTTATTCAGTCTCTACTTACCCAGAACATGATCTACAACTATGTTTTTTTCTTGTTCGGTGGAGTTCAAGAGACTATCAAATTCTTTCCTTGTTTTTAGGAAATGTTCAACCACTGGCTATGCATATGTGCATATATAATACAATTCCTGTGCTTGTCACATCTCTGTCCCCTGCAAACAAAGCACAAATCTGGGACATAAAAATGGATAATTTGTAACTTGTAGCTCTACAGTAGAATGGAGACAAGAAACATGCCTAATCATAACATTTCAAAAAAAATACCTTTCTTTGAGAAACGTCTTAGAAAAGTAGCAATTTGGTTTTAATGAAACCTAAACAAAGAAAGAGGTTGCAAATTGTCAGTTTGCACCTTTCCAAAGAGTTTCCTACCTCCTACATTAACAGCAAGACTCACCTGAAAGAAAATCCTGGCCCTACATTGAAAGTGCATTACTGTGTATCAACAATGAGATGTTGGTGTGGTGATGAAAAAAAGTAAACATGAAGGAGTGTGGCTGCTGACCTGGTATTAGTGCTTGCAAATAGAGTCAAATCTATTCTTAATGAACAGATAAACAGAAGTTGAAATTCAACTGAATGAACGGTTTTCAAATAAGACTCTCTTATTGCAAGGACATTACCACTTCCTGTCTCTTTTTTTCCCCTCACAGTATGTTAAACACAGTGTAACATACCGCAGAAAAATTAGAAACTACGCAATTTTTTTCTGTGTTTCTAAACTGAATGTATATTCAATACTCTTTTTTTTTTTTTTTAGTTTTAGATGGTTTCAGTCATTTCTATTTTCTCATTAATCTTTTTTTTTTTTTTTCCCTCTTCAAACAGCATTTCCTTTTAAAAAATGTGAACCTCTAGATGTTTATATGCTTTTTAGAAATGGGAAACAATATTTTGAAAACAATTTCTGGGGTGCTATTAGCATGCCTTTTACTGAAAAAATGTGATTAAGTGGCTTTGCTTGTCATGAGTGAGACAGTCAGAACCTCTTTAAAATCCTAAACAGCTATGCCAAGATGTAACACTTTTTTCCCCCAAAGAGAAACCTTCAGTGCTTCCTACAGACTCAGGATTTGTCTTAAACCATGATTAGTGAAATCAGTGTACATTCAACCCTTTATTGTATAGTAGGCTTACCACAGTGAATGTTGTATATACACCATAAAAAATATGTTTGTTTTTTTTTTTCACTAGTATAGCTGTATTAGTACAGTGTGAGAACAGTTATGATGAAATGTCAAACGCATGTAAGTTATAACATATTTTCAATTCACTAACTAGCTATAACACTTAAAGTACCACTACCTGCTTTCCCATATGTTCCTCAATTCTTATTAGTGTCTCCCTGCTAGAAGCTTTAAACTTTACAGAAGAGAGGGAGGAAAGGAGATGAACCACTTGTGTGAAAATTTTAGGAACTTATTTTAAAAAATAGCTGGCAATGATGGAGTATAGTATAAGCTGATGGGCTTTGCATTGAATCAACTGTGATGAAGACATATCTTCCAGGAGAGAGTGAGAGATGGAGACCACCAGCAGTTAGCTTGAAAAATAGAAGAGGAGTGTAACTTACTAATTTGTAACAGCTGAATTTGTAAGAGTGTATCTGTCAAAGCCTTAATGAAAAGGAGAATAATAGCCAACAAGTTTGAAGCTAGAAGGCTGCCTTGTTAAATGAGGGGTCAGAGTTATCTCATCCAGCTGAAGATATTTAAGACAATTAATTATGAATTAGTAACCCTAGATTCCCTTTATAGCTAATGGAAAGAATTAGGCATGCCGATTTTATGCTGCAAAGATTTTCCTTTTGGGATTTTACTGTTTATTAATTTGTTATATGGAATGCCTTAAGGTTAACAGTTAACCTTAAGGTTAACTATTTATATTTAAATAGTTAACTTTTAGGTCTTGAATTAGAGCAAAATATCAGCAAAAATGAATGAAAAAAATCCAGTCTAGATTAAAAAGAAAATAAGATTTCTCTTCAAAAGACTTAGCTTCAGAAGTTGACTGCGCATGGAGCTTGGAATTCTAAGCAAAAAGGTCTTCCTATATCTTGAGGTTCTACTAAAGTAGGAATCTTGTAGTCACTCTAATACACTGAAATAAAGAATGTCATTTAGTATGCCATGAATCTGAAATTTATAGTGAGAATTTTCTCCTGCTGAAGTCTGTTGGAAGAAAAGCGTGAGAAATATGTGTCCATGGAAACTACTGCAATGTTGTGTGATTTGCAGTGTTGATCTTGAAGAGATCAATGAGTAACAATTCTTCAAGTTTATTTGAATAGTTAAGAAACAAAAAGCAAACAAACAAACAAAAAAACAAGAAACCCCCCCAAACTCCCCCCAAACCCTTTATTCCCTTGTTATGAAGTGTAATGTTCCTGAAAAGGAACTCCAATCCTGACCTGAGTGAAAATTTAAATTTCAGAAACTTGTGTCCACTGTTTCTCCACTAACAATTAGATAGAGGCAGTGTGCGTGGGGCATGTTTAGTCACATTGCTATTTGAAAGAATCATAGAATCATTTAGGTTGGAAAAGATGCTTACAGTCATCAAGTTGTCAAACTATAATTGTTTTCTCCTTTTACCACCTGTAATTTTCAAGCATATGAAGCCAGTCCCTCTTTTAAAAAAGCAATCTAAATAATCTGCATTAGCATGCAACAGCTTCTACAAGCAGGTAAGACCTCAGGGTACCCTAGGTAAATCATATCAAAACCTGAGAAAGTTAAACTGTTTCTGCTATTTCTGTGCTGTTAAATAACAGTTTCCTTGGTAATGAGGGGTTTTCTCATGGTTTAACTTTTGCATCTGCAATTGTTGTGCCCTGAGATAGTGTAGATGATACAAGTTTCTGAAATATATCTGAACTACTTGACCATTTCACTATTAATGAAAAGGTAATAGATATAGATAACATGCCTAAGGAAACTGACAAAGGCATAAGTCACTTACATTTGGGAAAAAGCTGCATCACCAGGTATCTTACTAACAATTCCTCTGACATTTATATAAAAGATTGAGATCTACATGTAAGATAGGTTTGCACAATGTTTGTAACAAGATACTCTTGCCTATAAGCCCTAAAAGGTCACAGAAACACAGCAGTGCTATTAGCCTATTTCCCATTGATGATCCTATGATAGCAGCGAAACTAAACTGACAGGCCCAGTACTGTCAACAGTTTATAGTATTAGTCTGATATTTTGTGATAAAATTATTCTCATCAATGAATCAAGCCCTGCAGGGTACTGAGTCACAAAAAGATTTTAAAAAATCCCAGAGTTTTCAATCAGTGTTGCTGTCACACAACAGCGCCTTTTGGTTTTACAGCGTATTCATTGTATACGTATACCTTGCATGCAGTATGCTCTCTTCAGACAAAATTTGCTAAGAAAACTATCCTATTTAATAGGATTGTAAGACTGAACATCAAAGAAAGAGGTGGTTCTTCTGTTTGCTGCAGTTTATATTTAGAGTCAACAACAAGAACTACAGTATGTACAACTTCATCACAGGTAAAATGTCATTTTAGTTGTCTTTGACCTCTAAGACTAACCTGTTCAACTCAAACTCCAGAGAAATACAGACAAATATACCTACTCAGGCCTTGGAAAGCAAGACTAATAGCTTTCAGAGTTTCTAACTACTAGTAGGTTCTGAAATCCACTTTTATCAACTTAATTGAAAATTTACATCTAAAGGTACATCATCTAGCTATTAGCAAAAGAACCAAAACAAATTGCAGGAAAATATGTTAGTAGACACATGCAGGGAAGGTCTCCTGCTGTGTCATAATAATAAAATAAATAAATAAACAAACAAACAAATAAATAATGTTCAAATGTTTACATTCAGTTTAGAAAGTACTTCACACACTTGCACCAGAAATATAATCAAGGTAGATGACAGCATGGTTGTATTTTGCATTAAGTCAGGGCTTCTACTTGCCCTCCTCCAAGGAGCCAAACTCCTAAGTTGTCCTCTCAAGCCCAGGTTGACAGCCTGAGAACAGCCTCTCTGGTATTTTGTGTACACCTGTAAGAAAGTTAAGAAAGACCCAGGCTGATCCCACTTAAGCTCTGTAGACAGTAGGACCTGACCAGGCATCTCAATGGAAGTACAGACAGATGAGTCTACTGTTGTACATGTTCACTAAAATGAGGAATTGGTTCAGTCAGAAACTAGGAGGCCACAAGAGACACGGAATGTGCATAAGTCAAACTGATAGTCTGATGTATAGCCTTGAGCATAAACAGGAGAGAGAGATTTTGTTTCTGCTGACATTATATTCTTTGTCAGTAGCACAGAGTGGCTCCAGCTTTCAGAAGGAGACAGATTTTTTCTTTCCACTACAGCTTCTTCTATATTTGCTTAAAAATAACTTACACTTAAATTCAGAAGCAAGAAAATATTATTTTTTTTGTTTTGTTTTGTTTTTAATTAAGTAGTAGTTCACTTAACCAAAATGATACAAAACATTCTTATGATGTTGCGTCTGTCCTTTTTCTTACAGTAAATAATGAAGTTATGTTTAAGTGTCTTAAACTGTAGCAGGGCCTTTAAATGCATGTCTTTTCCCTGTACCTACTACTGTTAAGGTCAGAATCAGATTATTTTATTTTGCAGAGTTTTAGTTACTTAGAATTGCTCTAATTTTCCATTCCAAACCAATTAAATTTTCATTAAAACAGATAGGAGATTTTCTTTTGTTCTTGTTTTTAGTAGGGAGTAAAACTGTGTCTTCTTCATTTAATGATTTTCTTTCTCTTGACCCCTTTTTTCCCAGTGTCTTATGTTCAAGATGTTCATACTCCCTTTTGCTTGCCCACTGTTGCATGCAGCTAGCTGGATTTGGACACATAGTGTTAAATCATATTTAAATCATAGTTGCATTAGAAGTTAAGTTGACTTTTAAAGAGATGTATTTTAAAAATAGCGACTTCATCATTTCCCTTGACACAATTGCTAATAATGCAATAGCTTAACTACTGATTTTAACTACTTTTTATAACTCCCTGCTGTTTACTTTTTTACATTTTGCTTTTTAAAATATGTAGGTTTTGAAGCATGATTAAAAAATTACAAACCACTTACTCAAAGTTTTTCTGAAAACCAGTTTTAATATTTTAAAGCATATTAGCTTTAATGGCTATAAAACCATTTTCATAGCAAAAATGCTTAAATTACAGCAAACATTTCTAAAATGAAATAACTATTAAACAATTCATTCTTCCAAATTTCATTCTACTGTTATACAGCTGAATTCATTTTCATACAGAATGAGTGGCAAATAAAGAGAGTCATAATGTGGTACATTATGACCTGAGCTATGTTAACATTATGTTCATTGAATGTTATGCAAAACACACAATGAAGCAGTAATACTGGCAAAATGCAGCTGGCTCCATTAAAGACACCTTTCTCTAGAGACAGGAAGAAAATACATATCAGAACCGAACGAAGAGGGAGGACAAATGTAAGTCACTAGCGAACAACTTGTAAAATACTGTATTTCTATAGTGCTATAAAGTTTATGTGCAGAAACAGTCTTAAGAAGAAAAAAATAAAAAGTAAGGACTAGCCATTTTCTTCAGGTCCTTTCTTATTTCTGGGCTAAAGGAACAAATGTTTGTTCAATTGGTTGTAGCTACTGTCCAAACATGAAATCTTGTTTTGCCTTGTTAATTACATGAAAGATAATTACTGAAAAAAAAGCATTTAGATCATGGCTTATAATAATTTATAAATTCCCAAGAGCTGCACTGAACTGCAATATTTTGTACTTGCGTAACACCTGTTTATATGCGAATACACTTATACACTTTCCTTTCTTTGTAAATTAAGGTTTACTTCAGAAGCTGATGTTACAAGATAGGGTACTAGGACATTAGTGCGGTCATCTAGAATTCAATGGTTTATTAATAAGAGTTTTTTCGACACTTTGATGTTAAGGCAAACCTATAATTATTTCAGTTCAAGCAGGATCAGTAGTAAATTTCTGTCGCGGAAATAAAATTTTTCACTAATAACTTGTAATGTTCTGTCAAAAAGAATGCTTTATCTGATTCCTACTCTTAAGAGTATTTGCAAACTAGGTCAAATGAACTATCACATCACCTACAATTATTTTTGTGCATTTTTCTGTGTTCGTTTTTAGTTTATTTTGGTAAATTATTTGCATTATTGTCATGAAGCACTTTTTGAAGACCATGCATCATTTAGCAAGTATATATCTACTGTGAGCAAGGCACAAGATTTTTGAGCTTAGATACAATTATAGGAAACATTTGCTTGCTGACTTCAGCATTAAAATAAGAATTTTTGTGATAATTCAGATGACCTGAAAACAAGGAAGAAATTTGACTGGGAAGGAGAATTTTGTGTGTTATTACAATGGGAATCTAACATTTACACAGAGCCCTAAAGATGGATGTTATCAGATGGCTATAAGGACATACTAATGCTGGATGAAACCTAGAAGAGTAATCATCTGACGTGTACAAACATTGCAGTTCTTACCTCTGATGCTGAGGGGAGCATACTGAATCTAATGGCAAGATCAACTATTGCTAGCATCTGTTTCAAACTCTATGTCTAAACCTAAAAGGAAAAAAATAAAAGTCAGTAGTTCAGGACAACAAGCTGTGTAACATAGATGGGGGAATGACTCAGTGAGAGTTCTTATGTACGTACTTTTGTATATCTGCTTTTCACAGTGGTTGCAACACTTGAGAAATCTCCAGGACAGGAAGTATTTCTTGGTCAGCTAATACATGGTCAGTGAAGAGAAAAATGGACTAGGATATGGTTCAACAAAATATCTTCTGCTGTCCACAGAGAAATCTTCTAACATCCTCCTTATTTTATACATACCAGATAACATGGAAATCAAAAAAATGTTTAAATCACCTCCTCTAAACATTCTCTGGTTCTATCAAATCTCATCTTTGTCATACTGAGGGCATAACATATTTGAAAGATCTGATACCTTTCACACATACAATGGCCCAGGATGGATTTTGTGGTCTGTTCTGCCCTCTTTGTGATACAGTTTGCAAGGGTTGGAAAAACAAGCACCAGCTGCTTTCTCAGGAGTGTGAATTAGCTGATGGAACAGTTATGGGACTTCTGTGGTGAAACAGGAAAGTAGTAGGAACAATTTCAATACCACTTCAGCCACGGCATATTTACCCTTTGAGTGTCCTAGTGAGGCTAGCTGCAGATGACAAGTCAAGCCACATCTTGTTTACAGAGTGGAAAAGAGGCGGAAATGCTGTACTAAGACAAGAGAAGCTGGCATCGTGGAAGAAGACTGTGAAGAGGAGGAGGGTAAGTAAATGTTTCTTGCATGCAATATATGAGATTTGGCATGTCTGCGTTAAGTTTAGTCCCTTTCATTTTGTGGGAAAAGACGTCTGCCAGGACAACTCCTCTGAATAAAATTTGCACAGCTGGTCTGAACACATATTCTCTTTCTCTGGGGCTTCTAGCAGGGGTATGGTACAGAAGATTTGTGTTCCTCCCCTGAAATGCAGTAGATTGTCATAAAATTACAGCTGAACCTCAGGAGCAGTAAAGGCAACTTTTTTTCCATTATCTGCTCCTTAGGGCAAGTAGCACAGTATAGCTTTCAGCCAAACATACTGTCTCTTTTACCTTTTCCAAAACATGGTGGTGTTGTCCTTGTTGTTTATTTGGAAGAAGTCTTGGTTTGTTATTCTTTGACTACAACTGGGAATTTTCTGTGTGATTGTTGGATATTATTGGTCAAAACCAAACCCAACAGGCTGTTTACAACTTAACAGTATTGTAGCACAGTGCTTCAGCCCCTGTTCTATTTATTAGAATAATACATACATAATAGGAGGAACTACAATCACTCAGACTACTTCTGACTGAGATAAGAACTAATTGGATCCAGTGTGGTTGTCATATAAGTTTTTATAGTTTAGGTTGAATAAAACCACATATAAGAACACCAAAATCTGCTTCAGACCAAGTTACCACCTGGCCTAGTGCTATATCTTCAGCTGCAGCCATAAGAGGACACTTAGGAAAACTTAAAAAAGGCAAGCATATGTGATACTCCTTCTCTCCCTCAGTTCCACAATCTTCACCCAGATCCCCACTATTTCCCTGCCAGGGATGTGTCCTGAGCCTGATATGAATCATCCATTTAGTGACTTCCGGTTAATCTCTCTTCCAGGTATGTTCCTGTCTTCTCTTGAACCGATATAAACTTATTTCAGTGGTTTTTTTAGATAGGAATCCCACATATCTGTTGTTTGCTGACTTTTTTGTGGGCTTTTTTATTTGTTTGTTTGAACTTGACACTTATTAGTTTCATTTGATGGTCCCTGGATCCTGTACTGGGAGGATTTGTACACTTGAGTATCTGTCTTGAAATGCATTGACATTCATCATTTGAATTTATGAATTACTCAGAACTTCAGCCAATGCGCAGCCTTTTTCATTGGTTACTGATACAATTTTACACTTGCATGTGCATACCAATGTGGACATTAAAATAAGGCTGGTAAGTCTTTCCTTAAGAGTACTGTTTTGTGGGTTTTTTTTAACTCTAACTAAAAATGGAATTTAGGAAGTTTACTTCAACTGCAAAGATCCTTATTACCGATCTATATAAATTAGACAGGTATAGTGTGGAACCACCCTTACTGACCAAATTAACATTCCCTTAGAGTGATTATTAGCTTCACTATCACCAGTCTCTGAAGACATTTACGTGAAGGAGTGTCATCAGTGAAATTGTCAGTTACAACTGATATTTTCTCTATTCTGAACATGTTCTGCCTTTTTAGTCATAAAATATTAAGAAGTGGATTAGCATATAGTTAGATCTTTCAGATACACCTTCTTGTTTGCTAAGGACCCAGGTTTTCCTAAGTAGAATATGCGTTCTTGGATTTCGGGATATGCTTGTCTTCTAATAAGCTTGAGCAACCACTTTTGATTCTCTTTGCACTTTTCACCTCCGCAATCTCACATAAAGCCAGAATTTGTTGTAAAATAATTTATTTCTGTTGCTTGTGCTGATAGTTTCACCTCTATTGATAGTTTTTCCATGTCCCTAATTTTATGCGTTATAACATTAAAGGATATTCCATGCTTATCCTCCATTCAGTTTATGATTTTATAAACCTCTTTTGGGTGACAGAACATGTACTGCATACTATATTTGAGATATAGCTCTTTAATGTGTTTCTACAATATAAATTAGTCAAAGATGAGATAGCAGAAAAAAATACAGTTTCAATTTTCATTAAAAATGTTTATAGATTTTTTTTAGAAATAATTGTTCATTTAATTTTATTATTTCAAGATTATATGTATTAGTTTTTCAGCATGTTTTTATCAAGAGTAAACAACAGTCAGTATTTTTAGGGCATTCTGCAACCATTCACAGTCAACTCTTGCAACTGAACTCCTGTGTGTGTATCAGGAAACCAGAGAGCGATGTGATTGGAGTGCTTAGAAGACCGAAAAATCAGGTCAGTCTCAAACTGTTAAAACAACACTTTACTAGATTGACATTAATTAACATCACACATTGACAATAATTAGTTATTACACATTGTTAATCATTATCACTCCATACTGAAAGCAATCCTCCCTTAACAATTGTATCTTACACCAGCTGTGAATATGCAACATCACAGAGCTGATGCCCTGTGGTCAGCACTAATGGCTGCAGTCTGTAATGTTCTTATTCATTGAGCTCAATGTGAGGTCCTCTCCCTGCTTCCACCTCTCCATCCCCTAATTAAAGGTTTGGTCCTTTTATAAGAAGGCTGAGGCTCTAGGCAGTCTGCAGCTCTTGGCCTCCACCCTGGGACTACCTGATGCCTGGAGGAGTGTCACTTTCCCAGGCTGCAGCAGGTGTCTCATCCTCTTGTGTGGCTTTCCCCATCCTCACCTCCATTCCTCCTCCCACCCACCCATTGCTTGGTTGCTTCTAATTTTCTTAAAATGAAAACAGTCTTTATCCAGCTCTTGAGTAGGCATGCAAAACATCAGGATGTCTTTAGTCCAATCTCTTTCTCAAAGAAGGGTCAACTCTAAGTTCATGACAGGTTGCTCAGAGCTGTGCCCAGGTACATCTTGAAAACCTCTAAGGACAGCTCAACCTCCTTGAGCTATCTGCACCACTGCTCAAACAAGGGGAAAAAATGCCTACCCAGTTGTTTAGGTTCCCAGGACAGCTCTGCTTTCAGCTTCTGCTCATACTTTCAAGACCTTGCATAAACTGCACATCGTAACAAGAGCTACTTGCTGCCAAGCTCACACAGCCAGTTCCCATAACAAATTGGTAACAAAAGGCCACAGCTGGGGCCTTGCCCAGTCAGCATAAGGTGCAGTTAGTACAAAGTCTGTGGCTTGTCACTAGCAATGGAAGTAGTATTTTTTGAGCCGCTGGATACAGGAAAGCTTCTCCAGTTATGCAATGTCAGCGTGCTAAAGTTTAGGTTTAAAACAAGCTGAACACAGTTAAAATTTGCTTAGTGTGCTTCATATTTCATGGGTAAAACAAGCCTCCACATTTGGCTCATAAATTTATTTATTGCTAAATTTTGTCATATATGCACTTAATTTTCAAAGTGATTTGAAAACATGTGGTACAGTACAAGCATCAGTACAGAACCATATGGAATGAAGTCACTGGTGGTATCCTATTGCAAATAAAGTTACACTCCTTACTTACTTTTAGCCTCATATTCTTCAGACTTCACAAAAGTTTTTTCTGTAAGTCTAAGCATTTCGTAGGAGCATGATGACAGTTATCTGTATGCTTATCAATTACTTCAAAGAACTCAAGTTTCTTATGCTTCAAACAGCTATCTTTGAAAGTGCCATTGTTATTTGATATTACATATTTCTGCACATATCTAATAATTTTACTCCTGCAATAATTATTGTTTCTACTGATTTTGTACCTAGTATGGAAGGAGTATTTTTCCCTAAGAACTTTTTTGGCATCTTGCTTGTCCATGTTGGCTCTAATGGCCATTCTTAAAGACTTTTAATATAGTATGTATTAGCTCTGTGACTCCAGTATGGTTTTCTTAAGCAGAGTCATCACAGCCACATGCTATGATTTGCCTTGGCCCTTAATCCTTTTCAATGTGCTTTCTCATTTTTAAGTACTTCCCTTATTTGGAAATTAAATGTTACTGTGTATGCACAACTACACTTCCTTCTTTTTCTTCCCCTTTGATGGTCACATTTCTCACATATTTATTTAGGTTAAATGATTATACACTGTGCTTAGGTGTGCTCACAGCATTATGAAATATTTATATACGTACATACTGTTGATACAACAAGGTAAATTCTGACTAGATATTAGGAAACCTTTATTCACCCTGAGGATAGTTTAGCACTGGCACAAGCTGCCTAAAGAGATTGTGTAGTCTGTGTCTTAGGAAATATTCAAAACTGTGGATGCAGCCATGAGCAGTCTGTTCTAACTGGACCTGCTTTTGCATGGATTTGGAAATAGTTGGCCTTTATGGGTGCCTTCCAATCTAAATAATTCAACAGCTCTGTGGTTGCCATCTGCCTGAAAAATTTTTATTTACCTCACTACTTTCCTTTACCCTTGACATAAATTGTCGTGATTGTTTCTCTCCATAAGGTTTCTCTGCGCTTCAGCAATAAACATTGTTGCACTGTTAGAAATGGCATCTCTAATGTATCAGCTGCCCAGCAAAGTCACATGGAAAGTCAATAGTTTGTTTCTGTAGCTGGAGTTTACTCTAATTTCCAGATTTCAGTTTCCCAGGAACACCCTCTTTTTCTATACTCTAAAAGCAGTAATTTCTCATTCCATAGAACAGTTAGTCATGATTTTAAAAACATAGTACTGTATGGGAAAAAAAGCCTTGCTCTGTTATTATGTACTACTATAAACTTCAGTGGGAGTTTGGGTTTCATGTGAAATGTAGGATCAGGCCTTTTGTGTTGTATTTAATGATAATGTTAATATCTACCTCTGTAGTTTAACAGTGTGCACGCACATTGTAACAGCAAACAAAAAGCAACTTAATGTTATTTTAAGATAAAATTGCTTTCTTTACAGCATGAAACGATTAGACAGTGGAGCTTGTATTGCAGATGCAAATTGTAGTTTGTTGAGTAAAGTACTTTTTCTTTCTTGCCATGGTGCTTACCTTTGTTTATCAAACACTATTGTAAGTCGATTTAACAGAATCAAAAAGATCTAAAATATGAGTCAAATATAACAAAGGAAGTCTTGTTAAAACACTTTCTACTATGCAGATTTGTGTGTGTGCAGTAAAAGCTGTTCTCATTTTAAATCCTTGATTCAAGATGTCACCAAGTATGCTGTTCCAACATTACCAAACAATGTGCTGTAGTTTAACAGAATAAAAATCAACAATATCACAGCAGAGTTTTTCAAGCCTTACACTCTGTGTTAATAATATACAAACTAAGGAATTTAATGGTGAAGAAAAAACACTAGTCATCCCAAAACAGGCAATTATGAGAAACAAATCTTTTGTTGGTTAGATCTATTATACAGCTTCAGCTATTTTTACCTGTCTCTTTTTCCATGTATTTATTTAAACTTTTCTCCATTAGAATTCATGAAGAAATTAAATTATATAGGGAAGGCTGAATCTTGTTCTTTGGGCTAAAAGAGATTTTGCAGGTATACGTTTGTTTGGTTGATGTTTTTTTTTTTTCTGGATCAATTGTTGCATTTCTTTGAAAAACACCAAGGGAATTTTTTCCCATTAAAAATGTTTGATACTAACTCGGGGATTAAGAGGGTTTTGTTTTTTGTTTTGTTTTTTTTTTTCTGACAGGTGATTTATTTTTTTTAAGAATGCCTGTGTTTTCTAATTTAGCTCCACTTAAAATCGTAGATAGAATACTTACTGAAGTCTCTGTCACAAATCTAGACTTGAAAATTTGTCCCTAGCAAGGATTGACACCCCTGCTCATTTCTGATTACTCAGAAACAGATCACAATGAGGAGAAAGAAAGGGAGAAAAGCTGTGCAATCAACTACTGGAATTTGGGAGAAGAGGCACTGCTCTGTGTTCCACCAGTTACATGGGGCAGAATTAATCTCACCTAATTTTGTAAGGCAATATTGAATAATGAGAGTCCATGGAAATAAATGAAAATTTAGAACACAAATTTTCTTAACAAACAGACACCTACTTCCAGACAAGCAGAACTGAGTCTAGAAGTGAAAATAAGAGAAACCTAAGTTGATTACCTCAAGTATAGATATGAACGTTATAGTAATCTACGTTCAGAAGCATTTAATTATGCTAACAATTATTTTCCTAAATACTCATGGTGGGTTGGCCTTGGCCAGCTGCCAGCTGCCCACCCAGCTGCTCTCTCATTATACCTCTTCAACAGGACAGAAGGAAGAAAATGAAATGAAAAAGACCTTTTAAGATAGGTTGGATTTTTAGTTACTATTTTAAGTGCTATGATTCTGCTGGGTCTTCACCCCTTCCCCTCCCCTGATTATCTCACTTGCATCTGCAAGAGTTCCTTTTCTGATTTATTATATTTTTATTTTTCTCTCAGATTTTGTATATAATCAACTTTGGAAGAAGATAAAAAATAAAGCCACTAACTTCACCAGACATATATGCTTGTATGTGTCTGTCAATAAAAGAAATTGAGATCCTGAGTTTCTTTCACCTCTTAGCGTGATGTTGGTTACTAATTGTACTGAAATATAACACAAGAATTCAAGTGGTTTTCTTCACAAAAAAAGGAGAGGCAGTCACAATATTTTTTTTATCTCTGATACTGAAACTTTTATCATCTTTGATCTGTGAGTCTATATTGCTGAATATTGTGATTCAGAAAACACAGAGGTTAATGTCAGTAATGAAGTTCCAGGTGATCTAAGGACTCTCTCCCTTTCTCACAGGTGCCTTCCTTCCCCCCCCCCATCCGCCCCCAAAGAGTTTTTGTTCTGAAGGTTCAGATTCTTTCATGCTGTTCAATTTTATTTTCTTAGGGAACAACAGCATATGTGACAAAGCATGAATATCAATTTAATGTTTCTGGTTGCAGAATAACACATCTAGAACAGCATTTCAGTGGGAGATCAGATAAAATTCACTCTGTTAAGGAAATGTCTTCTTTTTGATGAAAAAACAAATCAACCTTTCCACCACATCCAATTATCCTGTTCTTTCCTGAAGTAGACAATGTTATGTGGATTAAGGCTTGTAAAAGAAATTCAAGGATGAAGGTATTACATAAACTATAATCAGAATGAGTTATTGTGCGTCATTCCATGTCAGTATATCATAGTTTATATCACTTCTAGGCTAACTTTGATGAGGTTTCTGAACTTTTTTTTAAAGTCAGGTTGCATTAAAAAGTACAAGTTTTCTTACCATTGTGTTCCAGTTTGAAAATATAATTGAGTACGGTTTGTTAGTACTAATACAGTGTTTTAGTATGATGATAATTATCAGATGCTAATCTGAAGTGCTACATTTTTTCTAGCTATTCACTTAGTAAAGGGAAAAAAAAGATTTTTTTCTCCCTGAATAACAGTTTTCTTAACAGCTGCCTTTTTTTCAGTTATAAATCCATTTGCCCATTCTTTCTTTAAAAACAAATGCCTGAAAATAACAATGTAAATCATACAGAGAATGACATAAATTTGGAGTAGAGTATAGGACAGGATATTTGCTTTTTCTATGTGGTAAGAATGCAATGGAAGAGAGAGAATTTTCATAAAACAAACTTTTAGCTCAGAACACTGTTTTAGTTTTGCTGGGAATTTTATCAGTGCCTCTAATCCTTTATGTGCCTAACAGGCTTTAGGTTGTGCATTTATGCCATCGGGACACCCTAAGTTAGCAAAGCTCTGCTATTCATCATGCCAACAATTTCTTCTTCTTAGGTAAGCTGGGCATCTCAGGGAATACTTTACCACCAAATCATTGAAGACTTACACAGTATAGCAGGTGCCAACTTTATCCGAATTTACTGAAAGATGAGATCAAATTAGCTGATATTTTACCTAACATGCAGAAAGCACTGAGTTCAATATTAAGATGCTATTTGCACAGAAAGAGGAAGATCTGGTCTCTAAGTGTATCTCAGGATGTTAAAAACTTCATCTTCTATCTCCAAGCAGTGCAGAGAAAGGAGGAAAACTGTCATTTGACTTTGTCAGCTATCAGAGTTACTCAAGACCAGAGATCAAGTCAACACTCACAAAACTTGTTTTTGTACCTCATCATATGAGTCTTAGACGCAAAGTTCAAAATCAAGCCAAATAGGGACCAAAAAGTCATGCCTCAATCTTACACTTTCACCAAGAAACTGCTTGCTTTACCTATATTAGTGTAGCTTCACCAGAAGGGATGAGTGCACAACTAAATTTGGTTGCAGTAATAATTGTAGTAGTATGCTGAGAGGAGGGATCTGAGGAATAAAGCCCAGGAAAAAACCCAGGTTGCCTTGTCAGGGTGAATTTGCACTATTTGCATTTTTGGCGTTGAGTTCTGATGTGATCTGATCCTCCATAACTGAAGGAAAAATGCAGGCATCCACCTTCAAATGCTTTTTCAGTCTGTGAATACTAATCTTACATTAGTACCTGTACAGAGGAGAATAGTAGAGTTGTACATGAACTTTCATTATTTGATGTTTCCTGTTGGCTAAGGTACTGAATTATTTAGCAATGGTTATTATAATTAATGCTTCAAAAAATTGTTTATCCCCACTCAGTATCTAGAGAACTTGGGCTTATAAACTCTAGTTTAGAAATTCCATTTCCTGAGTACATTGTAAAAGTTAGGCATGTCAGTATTATTCTTGACACATTTAAATCTTCATTTCTCTACACTGCTTTCTTCTACAGCAAAAATGCCATTCCTGAAATATATTTCCTTATTATTTCTTTGATCGTTTGTGCTCTCAGCTCTGACCTCGATAACAATTAGCAGGTCTTGCAGCTTTTACTGCATTGTGATACTGTCAGACTGGAAAAAATCGTGTGTAAAGCAGTACATTTACCTTTATTTAGTAGTGGTTGTATGCTATATTTTTATTGTCCACTTCATTTTTTGTAGTTATGTGAAAGAGCAATGGGAAATTCAAATGTGTCATCTTTCATGCATCAGTTCAGAAGGTAAGATTTGGGTCTTAATATGAATTTGCCATGGAGAAATTACTGAAAGGTATGCTGGAAAAGATGATCTGAAAATAGTTAGTGGGAAAGAACAATGTCAGAAATGGAAATCCCAAAGAAAAACCTGAACTGAAACAAAGAAATAAACAAGACTTCTTTGTACAAGATACATAGACAGCTGAAGAATATACAGCTCTTTAGTTTCATATAAGAACACATTATCATGAGTCTAAAATTGAGGAGCTTGAAACATTGTATAAGGTTTTAGTGTCAAGGTTTTTAGCATAAATAAAAAAAAAATCAAAACTAATAGTGCTATTGTCTTACATTTTATTTATAATATCTATATTTATTTCCCTTCAGCATTCGTTCTGATTTAGTTCTGTTCAAGAACATCTGTCTCAGATCCATTTTAATAAAATAAAATAATGCGTCTGGATTATGTTCATGTTCAGTTCCTGTTAAGAACAACACAGCAGGCTTGGCTTTGTATAGTTCTTACCATACCCCAAACAGATTACTACTGAAAGAAAAGACATGTTATAGCAGATGAATACAGAGAGACAGTGAAGCAATAAGGTTGTTCATAATGAAAAATAACTGCTAAATATTTTGATATGTTAAGTCTGACAGGGATCAAAATCAGATACCACAGCAGGTGGGAAAGAACTCTTGCAATAGGCACAGTGAGTTCAGCTGTACCCGTTCAAAACTGATGACCAGGATCAATCCTTGGTCTTGAAAATAAGGATTACGGGCTGGTTTGCATCCACACTGCTTAGTACTAGTTGCATCAGGATGAAAACAGTATATCCATGTTTTGTAGCATTTGGGTCCCCTGTGATGCCTCTGCAAGCCTGTTACATAGCTTTTTATTCACAATAAGTGTGATACAATGACAGGGCTGTGCTGCACACCACAAAAGTGTATGTTTTTACCTAATTTTGCTAGGCAGAGATTCAGTCTGTGTTATAGCAAGAGGGGCAGAGGGCGCAGAACTTCAGGCCCTCTCACGGTTTTGCTGTCATTTATCAGTGGTCCTTCGAGACAATTGTCTTTAGAATGAAAATAGAATATTGTCTTGGGAGGACCTAAACCCTGTGGGAACAGGCTAACTGTTGAGCTAGGTAGCCAACTGAAAGTCCAAACCCTTATCTTGTTTCCTGGTTCTCTTTGGTTTTTAGTAGCACAGATGCACTTATGGTGCTTATTTACTTGCTTCCTTATGAAATATGGTGCAGTGACCTGAGACAGCTGCTAGACCCCCACTCCCTTCTCACCTAGCTACTCTCTCACTTCCGCTCCTCAACAGGGCAGGGGAGAAAATAAGATCAAAAATCTCATGGGTTGAGATAAAGACAGTCACAGACAAAACAGTCTCAACTTGGGGAAAATCTGTAATTTACAGCCAGTTAAAATAAAGTTGGATGGTGAGAAACAAAGGCAAAAACCAAAACTCCTTCCCTCCATCACCCTTTTTCACAGGCTTAACTTCATTCCTTCATTCCCAGCCCCTCTGTCTCCTTCCCCTATCCCTGTGCAGTGCAGGGGGGATGGGGGATGAGGGTTGTGGTCAGTCCATAACTGTTCCTCTCTGCTGCTCTTTCCTCCTCACACTTTTCCCTTCCTCTCTGCTGCTCTTTCCTCCTCACACTTTTCCCTTACTCCAGTGTGGATTCTTCCCATGGGCTGCAGTTCTTTGGGGTAAACCTGCTCCAGAGTGGGCTTCTCACCACGGGCCATAGTTTCTGCCAAGAGTACCTGTTCCAGCATGGGCTTTCCATGGGCTGCAGCATCCTTCAGGGAATATCCATATGTTCTGGTGTGGTCTTCTCCACAGATTGCAGGGAAATACTTCTTGCATCATGGTCTCTCCCACAGGCTGCAGGAGAATCTAAGCTCTAGTGCCTGGAGCACCTCCTCCCTCTCCCTTTCCTCTGACCTCGGTGTCTGCAGGGCTATTATGCATAACGAAGACTAACCCTAATGGAGAAATTCTGAAAGATAGCAACTTCTGAATTAATAAGAGAGTTCAATTATTGTAACATAATAAGGTGATGTGATGGAGTGTTGCTAGGGTATGGCTGAAAAAAGATGGTTTCTGTTGCATACTTTCTAACTGAAAAGGTGCTAAATTGGTGTCTTGAGAGAAAATTGCTTATATTTGCAGCTCTGTGTGTTAAAACAACTTTGAATATTGTTCTTTTTTTTGGTGAAGGGTAGTTCAAAGTTTTTCATTTGATGAATAATTTAAAAATGTGGGTTTTTTCACACTAGAAATGAATCAGTTTAGGTTGACAGAGTAGAATTATGTAATTAAGTTTAGACAAATGTCCATGTGATTTATACTGCATACTTGGCTCTTCCTATAGTATATCATTACAACATTGCAATGTTTCACCTTCCTCAGTTTTAAGGTCCTATAAGGGCATTTCTTTTGCAGGAAATTAGCCAAAAAATCAATATGAAAAACTAACCCTTTTTTCCAACGTAATGAATTATAACTAAAAATCCACAAACTGTAATCAAGATGCTGTTTCCTGTATTTATATTTTAATTCAAGCAAATTAGCTGTCCGGAATATATTATATACTTACTCGTTTGGGGGAAGAGGGCTGTTGATAAAAGCTTTAGTTTTCTTTGCTTTTACATTGTTGTTTTTTGTGTTTTGTTTGTTTGTTGTTTTTTTTTTTCCTGGTTTTCCTTCTTTGTGTGATTCAAATAGTATTTCCACTTCTACTTCAAAGATTATTTAAAAGACACTTTCATTCTCAAAAGAATGAAGTTACATTGGTGTCAGCTAATAGCTTTTTATAGCTTTACAAAATTACTTTATTCTTTCCCTAGAATAACTTTTTTGTTGCTTTAACACTTTTAAATACTTTTTAATACTGTCATGTTGGAGGATGTCGGAGTGGGAGACGGACCCGGAGTAACGATGGAATCTCAATATGAGTATGATCGTTCTCCCTTTATTCAAGTTTTCACAGAGTATATATAGACAGGCAATAAGAGCACGCGCTAGCGGCAGCTATATGATTGGCTTACAGTCTCTGTTCACGCACTGTCCATGCAGTTCATTCACAGATCAGATTGGTTACAAGAATTCACATAGTAAATTACTTAGTCATTATCACAACATGTTTTCTACCTTCTCAGTCCCCGTTTTTCCCATGTACTAATTCCATCTTCTACCACCTGTTTTGCTCTTAATCTAATCTCTCATAGTAGGGAGGCTGGCTCATGTGATCATTTTCTCTCAGACACATTCCTACACTGTCACATAATGTTTAGTTACCTTAGGACATGAACCACTCTCTGAAACTACTTTCTAGATTATCTTTTCAGTAGTAATCCAAGTTGATTTGTCATGATAAAACATGCTAAGCATGGCCAACTCGCCATACTGTGATTCAGAGCTGTGTTAAGATACTTTTAGGACAAGCTGCTTTATCACTCCCTCTCTGGACAGGGGAGGAAAAAATACAATGGAAGACTCGGGGGTCAAGAGAAGGACAGGGACATCACTCACCAATTACCATCACAGGCAAAAAAGACTCAACTTGGGGAAATTAGTTTATTTATTACCAATCAAATCAGAGTAGGATAATGTGAAATAAAACCAAATCTCAAAACACCTTCCCCTCACCCCTCCCTTCTTCCTGAGCTCAGCTTCACTCCTGATTTCTCTATCTCCTCCCCTTGAGTGGTGCAGGGGGACTGTGAATGGGGGTTGCAGTCAGTTCATCATACATTGTGTCTGCCACTTCTTCCTCTGCAGAGGGACAACTCCTTACATTCTTCCCCTGCTCCAGCATGGGGTACCTCCCACAGGACACAGTCCTCTATGGACTTCTCCAACGTGAGTCCTTTCCCACAGGCTGTAGTTCTTCATGAACTGCTCCAGCATGGGTCTTTTCCATGCAGTGCAGTCCTTCAGGAAACTGCTCCAGTCTGGATCCTCCACCAGTTCACAGGTCCTTCCAAGGAGCCTGCTCCAGCAAGGACAGTCCATGGGGACACAGCCTCCTTCAGGAGCATCCACCTACTCTGGCATGGAGTTGTCCATGGGCTGCAGGTGGATATCTCCTTCACCATGGACGTTTATGGGCTGCAGCGGGACAGCTTACCTCACCATGGTCTTCAACACAGCCTGCAGGGGAACCTCTGTTCTGGTGCCTGGAGCACCCACGCCCCCTCCTTCTTCACCTCCTTGGTTTCTGCCTAGTTATTTCTCTCACATATTCTCACTCCTCTCTTCTGGCTGTTGTTGTGCGACAGGTTTTCCCCCGCCTTCTTAAACATGTTGTCATGGAGGTGCTATGACCGTTGCTGGTTGTCTCAGCTTTGGCAGCAGTGTGTCTGTTTTGGAGCCGGGTGACATTGGCTCTATTGGACGCAGGGGAAGCTTCTAGCAGCTTCTCCCAGAAACCACCCCTGTAGTCCTCCTGCTACCAAAACCTTGTTGCACAAATCCAAAACAATGGGGACATCTCCTGAACACTTGAGATGGGTGATTGACAAGATGGAACAAAACATTCAGTATCAGGAGTAGAGGAGACCCCTGGTTTTGGGGAGGCGGACAATGACATAAACCCATCTTGCATAAGAGAGGAAAAATGGAGAGAATAAACAAGATAAGTCCATTTCAGTCCTAACTTCTCTCACTGAAGAGCTCTTAAGCCTGGTCTCCTTGACCTCCACAACAGAGAACTGATAAAGGCAGCAACCACCAGCAATAACTGCATAGCATCAGCTCCATGGTAGTACCTATCCACAGCTGATGCTGTGATTTAAATCAGCAGTTTTGTACATGTAGTGATGATAATGAATCCTGTGTAACAACTGATGACTATGAATAAATGTGTTGACAATGACCAAATTCACTGCAGTTTAATTTCACAGTTTAAAATTAGCCCGCTTTGTCAGTTTTCTCTCCCATCACAGTGCTTTCTAATTCCCTACTTGATAAACAGAAAGAGAAACATATAGATAGATGCATAGATAGATATGTGCATAGACAGATTCAGTTGCAACTATACTATATTCTAATTTGGATGAACTAATCAATAGCTTTGTCTGTAGCTGATGCAGATGAATGACTAGCCATTGGGTGGAACTGGCAGAACAAGTGAACACCCACCTTTCAGAAAAGTTTAATTTTATTCTTAACCAAGGTTATGATGACTCCACACAGTATTCTATTGAGGATGATCTACTGCTTTGGATCACAATATGTCTTAAATATTTTTAAGAGCTCCTGAAAGAAATAAAAGATTTAATTAGAGATAAAATGCTATGTTATACTCTTTAATGTAAGAGTAGTATCAAGATGTAAAAGTTAATTTAGTATTCTAACAAATTAAGTAACTCAAAGAAAAAAAAACAGCTTTCTATTACTTTATTAGTAACTTAAAAAATCTCCTAAAGACTAAGAAATTTAAAGTTCTGTCAGTGGAAAACAACACGTCAAGCTTTTGCATGTGAAAAATTCCTATAGATTTTAGTTTAGATTTTATAATATGAGGTGGTTTAGACTTGCTTTTTTTTTTTTTTTTTTATACAGGATAAAACCTAGTTTTCCAAAGCTTCTTAATTACTT
The DNA here is from genome assembly GCF_963924245.1 of Chroicocephalus ridibundus. Lineage (NCBI taxonomy): Eukaryota > Metazoa > Chordata > Aves > Charadriiformes > Laridae > Chroicocephalus > Chroicocephalus ridibundus. Next base: position 52,482,588 of record NC_086284.1, read on the forward strand.
ATGTGTTTCTTCATTTTTCAGACTTATCTCTTTCTTTTTTGTTTTCAGAACTTCTAACTGATGTTCCTGGAGATTAACTTGCATAAGAGTTAGCAATTCAATATCTGAGCTATTTAAAAATGAATATAATACTGAAAATATCATTCAAAGATAATTCATGATTATTCCATTTACTTGGAACTACATTGTATGGGAGTCATACACTATTCTCACCCCTTGACTACGAAAGCACACTCTGTATTATGTAAAGCAGTAAAGCCCACATGGAATCCCCATTAGACAGGATTCATTCTTTCATGCAGTCACACTGGAAAAGAATTTGTACAATGATAGGGGGGTTGTTTGTTTATTTTTCTCAAGCATTAGAATTGAGATCATGACTGATGTTATTTATCATTTCTCCCACGGAAAGTCAAAGAAAAAAATAAATTTGATCAGACCTATGTACTTTTAGGACAGGAATTTTTTTTCTGAAATGTTCTTCCCTTCATTCATGCTAAAATACCATCTAAACATAAGTATTTTTAGTGGTTAAAAGGTCAAATCATTCTTTTGTATAGGCAATACACCTCTCATGGATATGTTACTGTTCCTGCTCTTCCAGTGAAAGTCATATCGCTATATGCAACTTTCCTCAGCCCCATTTTCTTAATAGTCTGTGTTCAATCAGTTTATGTGATTATTTATTCATAGGGTCCCAAGGTAAAGAGTCATCGTCTAATAAATTCTTCAACTCTTCTTTTTGCATAGCAATTAAAGCAGATGAGGTTTTTCATTTAAAATGTATGGAATATGTAATGTTCAGTGACACAAATCAGCTAAAACTCTGAGATTTTTTTGAAAACTTTGCTTTTGGAATTACTCTTATTTAGTGGTTATGTTTCATATATTCTCTTCACGTATGTTTCAGTTGATCTAAATCCAAGTTTTATCTAGATAGACTAAAATATTTATTCATTTGAAAATGTCAGCATTTTGTATATCTCAGCTCCTGTATTCTCCTTACTTAGAAGTTTATTTGACACGTCCTACTTTATGTCTTCAGCATCATGTACAGTTGGGGAGAGTATTTATATATGAAAGGGTATTCAGAAAATGAAGCATTAATAAGTCTTGTGTCATTAATGGAGACATTTGGATCTAAAACCAAAAGTTACTTGCTTTCCTTAATTCATTTCTAAAAATGGCACTTTTCAACCCTTGAAGCCCCAGTTGAAAGGGGGACGTTTTCAACTGTAGTATGGAAAAGACAAATGCAAGGAAATAGCAACGTTACCCTGTGGTGTAACCAGAAGGTTTCTGCCGTAGAGGGAAAGCTGACCTGAAGGTTTTTCTTAGCCTCATGCTCGTTCCATTTGCCAGATTAAGCTATTCTAGGGCTTTCCAAGATTTGGAAAGGGAAAAGGGAAAGCAGAAGGGAAATGAAAAGGGAAGGAAAGAAATTATTGATAAATATGTATTAACTTTTAAATTATTTTGTTTCTCATAGATGACCTTACTAACCTGCACTGTTAAAAACAATTTTTTTCTTAATTCTACATCAAGTTTTGTAATAAAATTAAAACTTCATTGTACCTTCTCTTATACTAGGACAACTGCTTGTGGAATGTGCAGTGAACCAAGTTTTGGCTTGAGTATAAAATAAAAAAATATTTTCTTTTGTTTATTTATTTTTCAGCTAGACCTACCTCCTGCTCTTGTTCAGCATGTAGCTTTACAAGCACCTTCACTGGTCTAATGGTGTACGCAGCAGAAGGGTAAAAAATATAAATAGGAACAAGGACAGAACTGAGAACTGTTTTGTTCTTTCTGGTTTACATGTATGATAAACTCCAGTTTAGAGTACTGAAAGCAGAATAATTGTAAGGATAAGGGGAGGTTTAGATTAGATATTAGGAAGAATGACTTTAGTGAAAGATTGGTCAGGCACTGGAACAGCCTGCCCAGGGAGGTGGTTGAGTCACCTTCCCTAGAGGTGTTTAAGAAACATCTAGATGTGGCACTTCAGGGCATGCTCTGAAGGGCAGAGGCTGTAGGTTGTCTGGTTGGACTCAATGATCTCAAAGGTCCTTTCCAACCATGAAGATTCTAATATTCTATGATTCTTTTCCCACAGCATTTCAGTAGCCTTTTTCAGATGCAAAATATATTAATAACGATTCCCTGTGTTAACTGGTGCCATATAGAAATACCCTTTGTGGTGTCACCTTGAGCATAGAAATGTAGAACGTAGATCTAGAGTATTTGCTAACCATCTTGTGCAACTCTTTCTGTTATCACACTCTAATTTGAAACCTGCTATGTTTCTTCTATTTTTTTCTTCTACAAATTCTTCTTTGAGGCTCAGTAACTTTCTTCCAATAGCCTATCAAAATGTATTCATGGGGAAATTGCATTCACTTGTCCTTGTGTCGGTATTTAGTAGCTTAAAGTACTCCTCTTTTTCTGTGGCATCCCCTTTGTGATGCATTTGCAGAGCAATTCAGTCTTAACCTTATCTTTTTTCCTTTTTTTTTTTTCTTAAGTAGAATAAGCTAGACAAGTTTTAAAGTATGCTGAAGTAAAGCAGGTTATCCATGATACTCATGATTCTCTGCATCAGTCTGAGTTTATCTTCCTTGAATAGGGATCACCAAAACATTACACAGGACTTCAGTTTGAACAGGGTCTCATAGAATGGTGGTCTGATCTGTTCCTACTGGACATACCAGTACATAACTTCGTGATGCTTTCTGACATTGTATCTCCCAGTTTTGTGTCACCTATAAAATTCATTAGTTGATTCTTGCTTTTCATGACAATGTTAAAAAAGATTAGTCTCAAAATCAATCCTTTAATCATACTACTAGAAAATACCTCAAGATTCATTGCTCCTCTTTTCAGAGATATTTACTGTTGCTTCTTCTCTAGCCTGGTCTTGTACATCACAACTTTTACCACTTTACAACTGTTATCTGTTAACCCATAACCGCTTAAAGAAAAAAACACAAACACCCCAATCGTCAAACTACTACTAAGTTGTCACTTCAGACTAATAAATATATCTCTACATATGGAAGACATAAATGCTGAAATCAATACAGTCATTTTTCTTGAAATGCAAATTTAGCTTACAAGATATAATTTTACTCATGTTAATGCAAGTGCCAAGTATAATCTGATTTAACAAAAGTACAGCTGTCTGTGTTATCTTTTTTTGTCTGTGTGTAAAATGAGCTATTGCCAACATTCTGACCACATTTGGAGGAAAAGAACTTGTTTAGTCTTTAGCAGGCAGAATATAATAACTGGTTGTGTTATGCATGCCGAGTGCCTTGTTCTTCCTAAATTGAATGACATGTATATCACACAAAATTGTTTGGAGTCAAGGGGGAGTTGCAGCTGGGAAAGGCTCTGACACAAACAAGGAGGATTACAGTTATTTTACACCAACAGCAGAAACTGCAGACCTCAGTGGATAGAATGTCTTTCTTCAATTTGCAAACAAAATAAGTAAGCCTAATAAGTTGTTGACTGTTTCAACTGTGAAATAGATCCAGTAAGGAGTACTGTTTTTTTTTTTCTTGATGGGCTTCAGGTAATTCTCAACGGTGCAGAACATTATTTCAGAGAAAATTCTGAATAACAAATTTAATGTATGCATTATCAACAAGACATTGTAACTGAGCCGTAATTACCTGCTTGTTCCTGAAGGGACACAAAAATGTAGCAGTATCTTAAAAAAACTTGTGACAACATACTGCTTACTTTCTCCCATATTGCCATTTTGTTATTCTGATAGCTGATTAACTTCTTCTTTCCAATATTCTCTCTCCCGAAGTTTCCCAGTTTCCCCAGCTCTGCCATTTTTCTTTGTCACCTGCTTAAGTGGCCATGCACTGCCATAAACTCAGAAAGTGAATTGCGTGACCTGCTTATATTCAGGAAAATTAGAAGAGCCTGTGATATAAGAGAAAATCACATTCTCAGACTGACATTCTGCATAAGTCTCCAAGTGAGATAAAAATTATTCTTCCTGATAGCACTATGGGGGACCCAGTTGATGTCTTTATAGCTGCCCTTGTCAGTCGCTTCCTTCAAGTGGCTGTCAAGCCCCTGAGCGCGCTAATAGGCCTTAATGGCCCTGATTAGCCTCCCCTCAAGCCCATTTATCCTCCGGGGCTCCCCAGTGGTGGCTTGGACCCTTCCTTTCCTCAAGCCCATGCAGCTCCTGCAGCTCCTGGTGCTCGCTCCATAGGGATCAGACAGCGGTTATGGCACCCTGGCAGTGGGATACCCATTTGTTAACACAGTGCTGCTCAGTCCATCTCTTTCAGCACAGGCCAAGTAAACTGCCTGTCTTGCTGTGCAACTGGCTGTTACGTCTATACCTGAAAATAAGTTTCAAATGAAGAGACAATGAGCGTGTGAGTTAAAGAAAACAATGAGAATAATCAGACATATGAAAATCATGATTAGTGAGAAAAGGCTAAAGGAACTAGATTGCATGCTCTGAGAAAGAGAAGAACAAAGGAAAACATGATTAAAGTTTTCAATTCATTTTTAAGCATAAGTTATTGAATGAAGAGATAACATGACCACATTGTACCTTGCCCGTGTTTTGAAATAAAACAGAGTCCTGCCATTTTTAGTGCAAAATACTGAGCAGTCTATAATCAGGAAAATATTCTAGTAGGTCAGTCTTGGAGAAACACCAATCTGAAGGAATATTTCAAGTGTCCACATGACACAAGGTAGAATTTCCTTCACCTCATTGTGCCCAGTCATGTTACTGGGTATCTCTTAATTTTTCTAAGTCATCCTACATAATGAATAAACTATTAGGACCTTTAACGCTCCGTTATTTGGTGCGTAGAAAATGACATTGTTGAGTTCTAAGTCTGCGTCTTCTGAATAAAACTCAGCCACAGAGTCTGTGTGGAAATGGTGGTGTACTTCATTAAATGTCTCTTCAGTGCCCAGGGGAAGGTGCGACTATGGTGGTCCCTAATGGTCCTGGTTGGTGCATACCCCATCTTGCTCTGTGTTCATTCATCCTAGGTTCACTGGGACATGGGGCAAGAGAGATGGTGAAGGGTGTACATGCATCACCTTCATTATTGTGTATTCTGCAGCAGCTTGAATGAGCTCTTCGATCACACAATTCAGGCATAGTCAGTCATCTTCTAGGTGGAGCCTAAGCTTCTAAGGTCTCTACATACACATAGAGTAAATATAACATGCTCAATGGAAGTGTGCGTGCTTCCTCCATTGCAACTTGTGTCCCAGGAGTCCTAATTCTCTTCCATTAGACGTTCAGCTCAAGGAGAAAAGTAAGTTTAATCTTTATGAAAAAAAAAACAATTCTTTATTCTTTATCATTCTTCTAAGGATGAATGCGAGCAAGAAAAAATGTACAAACATAAAAAACAATATGTCATAAATCAAAATTAATATTTGATTATTTTATTCCAGGGAAGTTACAGACTCAAAAAACTGAAAATCTCAGAATATTGAGTGTAGCCAATGATGATTTTCAATTTTACTACAGGTGACTGGGTCAAGAATGGTCCCAACAGCTTTCACACAACTTCCTATAAATCAGAGGAAGTGGCTTTCGTTTGTTTGTTTGTTTCCTAAACTTTCTTGCATTTGTTCTCACCCTCTGCTCTTCTCCATGCTTGTTTTGGCTTATCCAAAATGACTTTCCTGATCTTAGTACAGGTCTTACAGATAGTTCATTGCATTAAAAAGTACTTTTATGGTTAGCAGTCTCAGCACATTATAATGGACATGGAGTTATGTTTTTTTCCCTCTGCTAAGAATTTTAATTTCCACAGGGCAGTGGGGGAAGGGAGAGGGAATGAAAACAATACTTCTTTACCAGAGACGAGTACTGCGCATTCGTTAAGTCCCTCAGAAATTTCTGAATGCAGTGTATTATACTAATAGATGCAGGACTGTGGATTAAGGAACAAGGACTGCAGCATCTAAAACCCAGTTACTAAACTCCAGTGAGGCAAACCATACCATCTAAGTTAGGTACTAAGACAGTATGTTATTTAAAAGCCACTGAAGAAAGTAGAGGGTGCCAGCAATAAATCTCTCATTATGGAGAAAACTGTATTTACTGCTATAATGCTATCCAAAACTAGAGCTGCCTGTTGCTACCTTATTAGTAGATGCAATGAAAATTATTAGATCAATTGTGGTAGTCAGAATAGGATTAACAGATGAGCCTTTCAAGAGATACAAGTAGAGAGCCTTTGTCACAAGATGGAGGAGCTTCCAAACATGCTCAGAAGTCTTACTATGGGTGCATAGAGGGTTAGGATATACTAGAGGTCTTTCTGGAAATCTTAGCCATTTGAGTTCTCTCCAAGTCCAAACTTTAAAATACCCACTAGCAGTTTTATCCAGGTTTGGTCTTGACAAAACTGGTGAGCTGAAACATATTTGCAAATGATTGGGGTTTTTTCAGTTTGCTTGGCTGTTTTGTTGGGTTTTTTTTCTATGCAAAAGATAATGCAGGAACAGAACATTACCTAAAGGAATAGACACTTCTTGAACAGGCTTCTGCCTGGATTTTTGTTTTATTTTGCTTTTTGGTTTGTTTGGTCTTGGTGTTTGTTTGGGTTTTTTTCCTACATTAATTTTCACTTTTAATTCTTATCATAATAATGATGGTGGGCAGTGAATCAATACTCTTGGTCATCTCTCTGGGACAGAAGTCTGTTTTTCTATTACAATGATAAAATTTTTACTTTAAGGAATTAAAAATACACTGAAGCAAATGAGATTTATTTTTATTTTACTTTTCTGTCTGCAGTATTATGTGTGAGTATATACTACTTGCTAGAGATGAATGGTCCATCATTTGCCTTTGCATTCAAGTTGAACTCCTCTCACCTTTGCAAAGACACGTCATAAGGTTAGCATATTAATAGCTTTTCAAAGAGCTATCCCCGTGGCTCAGCAAATATTTAGAGTAGTCCTTCTGTAACTAATGTAGAGATTATGAAAGGAGACTTAGCTACATCTGCCCAGCAAAAATTCCTGTCGTATCAGAAGCTCAGGACCAGTGGTTGCTGTGTAATATAAAACAGCTATCGGAGACATTGTATTGTTGAATTACTGGTCTAGACTAGAGCAAACGTGTCTCAAAGCCACATACCTCTCTGCCCTGGGATGTGCCACATTACTTACAACCACTGCTGAAAACATACACTGCACTGCAGCTGAGCTTTTGGAGGTCAAAAGTTCTGTTTTAGCCTGAGTGTATTTCACTTAGGAAAGACAGCAAAAATATGACAAAGGAATGGATGCAAGTTAGATGGTTGAGAAGCAAGGTGGTAAAACATCCAGGCAGAAAAGAGCACAGAGTAAAGAAATAAAATGGAGGCTTAAAAAATACCCATGGTGAAAAAAAAATAAAAATTGAATAGCAATCTAAACAGAATAAGCCTAGTATCCAATGCATATACTCTATTCTAAACCACTGTAACATCATCACCTGCCATATACAGTCCTTTAACTCAGCAAACATTTTTTCTTAGGTTAAAAGCACTGAAACTTTCCTTCATGCAAACATATTTGGAACATTATTTAGCAGCTGGAACCAAAAGGCATTTCTTCTTTGTGTCCGGCTAGAAGATGGAAACAATATAGTTGTTACTTCTGTCTTCTGTGCTTTTTTTACCTGGAAACTTGATGGGGTTGCACATCGAGGCATTTAAAGCTGAAATAAGTGAATGTGCCAGTAGCATCTTTGTGTAAATGGCATATAAAGTAGTACTTCTCGGGAAATGGTACTGATTCCTGACAAAATGTTGGTTGCAGTTCAATATTTTAACTTACAGGGTTGTAATATGCAGGACCTTTTTTGTCTGAATTAATTGTTTTCACACTTAAGCTATATTGCCACAGTGGGATCAGCTATGGCATTTGAACTGGAGCCCCACAGCAAGTATGAGCCTTCCTCCATGAGGGATGCTCAAATCTGGAACTTGCTCCCCTTCTTTCCCCCTCAGCTGGAACTGGGTAGTGCTGTCAGCTTTGAAAAGATGAACATGTAAGTACACTTACGAAGCGTGAGGCATGATATACACTGACCAAAAATCAAGCATGATGTCTAACATCATTATAAAAGGTTGGTAACATTTTTCCAAGAAGCAGTTCAAGTTAGAGGAGCACAAAAAGAAAGACAAAACTCAGGTCTCTCACAAATAGATCATTTCTCCCTCCTCATGTTTATCCTAGCTTTACCCTTCAGCAAAACTTAACATCAAGTGACAGACATATTTGTATGGAATATATGGAAAACTTTTAAATATTATCTAAATTGTACATGTGTACATATGTAAATGTACACATACACATATGCACATATGCAGATTACCACAGGTATGTGTGTCATCCTATGTCTCATTGACAAAGAAATGAAAAAATCATACATATGTCACAAGTCCTGCCAGCAAACTTGCTTCACTGTGGGCTTCTTCCACAGGTCCACAGGTCCTGGAAGAAGCCAGCTCCAGCTTTCCACAGGGTCACAAACTCATTTGGGCACTTCCACCTGCTCCTCCTGTGGGGTCCTCCATAGGCTGCAGGTGGATTTCTGCTCCACTGTGGACCTCCATGGGCTGCAGGGGCACAGCCTGCCTCACCATTGTCTTCACCATGGGCTGCAGTGGAATCTGCTCTGGCTTCTGGGGCACCTCCTCCCCCACCCTCTTCATTGACCTCGGTGTCTGCATAGTTGTTTCTTTCTTACATTCTCCCTCCTCTCTTCCATCTGCTGTTGCACAGTATGTTTTTTTCACCCTTCTTAAATGTGTTATCCCAGAGGTGCAACCACCGTCACTGGTTGGCTCAGCCTTCGCCAGTGGTGGGTCCGCCTTGGAGCTGGCTGGTGTTGGCTCTGTCAGACATGGGGAAAGCTTATAGCATCTTCTCATAGAAGCTACACCTGTAGCCACCCTGCTACCAAAACCTTGCCACATAAACCCAATACACAGTGTCACTGACACTAGTACGAGTGCTCATGTGAGTATCTTGGCTGGGCTGAACTTCTCATATAAAGAAATATTACTGTCATTCCTATTGAATGACTGCCTGAAGTATTTACATGTTTAACACACAGCTAAAATACCATCCTACTACTTAACCGCTCTATTTATCTTCCATATTCATTAATTAAAATGAGTGCTTAGCTTGTATAACTATCCTAATAAATTTTCCGTCCTATAACGTATAATACATCCATCTCTAGCATGTAAAAAGTTAAAATTACACCAAAATAATTTTCAGAAGTATGGGGGAAGCAAACACACACTACACTTATGAAATTTAGCATGAGTGCAGTTTTTCGTACCAAGTTAGTTTCCAGATTCAGGAAGACATACTCTCTGCAAATGAAGAAACAATGCCCAGCACTGAATGTGAGCTAAAATGCTGCTCACAAAAAAATTGCAATAGGCGTTTCAGAGATAGCTCTGAAAAATGCTCTAAGGAACTGCAATATGACCATAACATTATAATGACTGAGAGAAAAAGAGAGATGTGTGACATATGTTTTTATTTGATTCACAAAGCTATTAGCTAAAAATTAATAACCTCAGTAAAAAAAAAAAAAAAAAAAAAAAAAAGCAGTATGACCCTGTAATGACTACAGTGCTAAAAGGAATCCAAGTCCAGGCAGAAGTAACTGTACAGTCATTTAGAGACAAAGATTTTAAAATCTGGTCGATTTGCACTTTGACTTATAATAAATCTAAGCTTTTAGTACATTTATGTATAGCCTCAAAATACTTTTTGTAAAGAACAGTACTTTGACATTCTTTTCTGTTTAGGTGGGCCTATGTCTGTTGTGCATTTAGTATTACTTAAATATGAAGCCATATACTCTTTATTCATTTTTGCTTCCAGTAAATCTATTTGTGAAACACCATTTGATTCAGATGCTATTTTCCTACACATACAGGATCAGATTCAAAGCTTTTTCAAGTGTGTTGAATTTCTTTACCTGACCTCATTCAGCATTGGATCAGATCTATCAAAAGAAACTGACTCACAAAAGTATTTAACAGTGTCTAGCTGATACGTGATCAGGTACAACAAAGGTTAAAAAAAAACCCACAATTAATTTTTCCTCTTCATCTGACACTTGCTATGCCAATGGAAACAAAAATTAGCATTCTTACCCGTTATACATTATTGATACAAGATTGGAATTTCCCATAGAGACATTTTTCAAGTTTTCATAAGCAGGAGTAATAAATATTGCTGCATACTGCAGTGCTCAAGAATATTACCCACCAGCACTTATCAGCCTTGTCATACACCCTAAAATTACCTGGATACAGAGAGCAAACCTAATAAATTCCCTAAGTCTTTATACAGCTGTTTTATTTTAGAATTTGTATTCAGTCAGGAAATGCATCTCACTAAGTGAACAAGTTCACCTGTAGAAAAAAGAGTCTTTATTTGGACTAAAGAGTTAAAGCCAACTGTTATACATTTGTCATTAAGGTCAAATCTGGAGAAACAAAACAAAACAAAACAAAACAAAACCAAAACCCAGAAAGCCAAAATAACGAATACTTTCAATTATCCTACAAAACCCCACAAAATGATAGAGGGAAGCATGTCAGGCAGGATCCAGAGCCAGTCTAGCCAGCACGGAAAAAAATCAAAAAACGTGCTAACATTCCAATATTTTTAAATAGAAATATTGTTATTTTTATCAGTTACAAAGAAAGTATAACACTATAATCACTAACACCTTAATCACTAAAATATTTCATATAAACAGTTTGATGAAAGACTCCAGGTATTCTTGTGGGATTCTTTCTTCAGGCATTTTTCTCATTTGCAATTTCATTTTCTGTTTTTCATAGTTAGTTCAGTCCTTCCTCTCCTATCCTGTATACTCCATTTGAGACAGCATACATTTCAGACTCAGAGTAGTATAGCATGTAGCCTGTCAATATTATATGAACAGATTAAATGAAGTGTTCAGAATCCAAATAAAGGGGCTAACAGTGAAACGCATAAAAATAGTACAATATTAACTATGCAGTATTAGGAGGATTCTGGAGATGGCATTCAGTTCCAAACTGTAGACATCTAAACTTAGCTAGTAGCTTGATTCAGTTGCCAAAACAGAGATGTTCACTGCCACTAGTGAATCACCAGGATATTCTGTCTTTGGTACAGCTTCTACTAAGAAAAATAGACTTCATGTCTCCTTGTGCCCTCTACAGTTATCTCAAAATTCTTCTTTTCACATGTGCCATATGTGGGTGAGAACTGTTTTGAGTAGGAATGAGAAGAAAGAATAAGGAAGAGTCAGATCTCCTCACCAAGACTTTTGGCTCTTTGACTTATTTTTTCAACTGATTTATCTGAACTAAATTCCAGGATCTAAGGGAAGAAATTAATGTCCAAATCACACTGAATATCTCTGTATCGTATCAGCATGTCATAGTTATAGGTGTAATCACAAGAAAAAGTTGTGAAGCTTGTGTATGCTATTATACCATGACAACTTTAAGACATCAGTCTACAACAGAAACTACATTTGAGACAATGGAATTGCATTTTGTCATCTTTACTTTTCTTCCTCGCTCTTCTCAGCTCTTGCTGTATCTGCTGAAGAAAAAAGATGAGCATTAATTCTGAATCAGATCCAGGCAAGAGAGAAATGCTCAAGCACTTCACAGATGTTCACAAAGAACGGTTTCAAAAGAATGTGTTTTCAGAGCAAAATGCTTTCTTTGTGTGCTGCCAGTGTACAACACATCTAGCCTGTTTTGTGATTCCTCCCTTTGTCTTTATACTACTTGGCATGTTGATGCTAAAACTGAATGGCTCACTCCTGCAAATTCTCAGTGATATAAGTGTTTATGCAAAAACCAGGGAGGCATATAATTTGATAGAATTTCTTACTGGACACAGAATTACACTCAAATTAAAACTCTCAAGGAAATCCATGCACACAATCTAGTAGCAGCTGAACTTAAGGACAATGGACTGAATACTTTGAGCACTATGTCAGAAAATAGAAGGAGTAACAAAGAGCCTTATTTGTTACTATAAAAAATTGTGAAACTGGGTGAGATCAAAGAGCTGCCTTGGAGTATGCAGCATGCAGCTGCAAGAGTAGGCAACAGTAGCTGTTGAGAGAAAGATGGAAAAAAAATTATCTAGAGGTATCTTTTTGATGCCCTACTGCCCCAACTTCCATCAGTCAGAAGTTTAGGAACTGAGAAAAAGATCTCATGTGGACCTCTAGGTCTAACAACCTGGGTTAACAACAACAAGATTATTAAATTTTGATCACATACTTATGTAAACACATTCATATTTTTGGCCTCTCTTTGACCAGTCTGTTTCCATCCTGACAGGATCAAGGACGGGAATTCAGTGTTCAGTCATTGTATAGCACTAATGTGTCTGTAAAATGCATTAGTTTTTAACAATCATACAGATCTTTTGATGACAAGGACTGTTGGAACCCTGTGCACCCTTAGCAGAAACCAGAAAATCCTTTGGCAGGTTCTCTATATCTGTGTGAATTAAAAAAAAAAGGCACAGGAGGAAGCCTTGGCTTAAGTTAATTGTAAATTTAATATTAGATGTATTTTCATCTGTTATCAATACTATCCATGAAGAAAATAGTCAGTAGATAATCTCTTTAATCTCTTTAATCTCTTTGTTTATACCTTTAATAAAAAAAAGATACAAAAATTGTAAATTGCAATCACAGCTATGCTGCATTTTCTCTTCGTCTGTTGCTATTTCCTAGTCACACATTTTCTCCTTCCTCTATGATTTATTGTTCCTACATATTAAAACTTGGTTGCTTTCTTTGGAAGAAAATTATATCCTAATATATGGTCTTTATAGTGTGCAGGTGAATCCAAGGGAATCTCTGGATTTCACAGTAACACAAATATGATTGATCTACTTATGGATATGAGCAAGAACATGTGATCATCAGCTTTATTTATAATCAATATAAAGACATTTAAATGTATCAAATAGATTATGAGATGCGGATAGTGAAAACTATATCTGCATTCATTCATCCAGCTTCTGACGAGTGCCTTTTAAGTCTTTTCCTTTCTTTCATCACAAAAGTAAAAAAAAAAAAAAAAAAAAAAAAAAAATTGGGATATTTCTTTCCTGATCTTAAGGGAGCAGATTGCCTAAGCCACATAAACCAATTTATTTGTGAAGCATATAGAAGACTTCTAAGGGGATATGCACTTATATCACTTCAGTAGCTGGCTGACAAGACCAAGATAAATGTCTCCTTACCGTGTCTTCATAGCAATGAAATAAAATGCCTTACTCAGTACTCAAGTCTCCTTTCAATACAAGAACAGCAGGCTAATATTCAGTCTATGTAAGAAGGAAATACATTGTGGAGGTAAAGAAAGTGAAAGAAACAACAGATTTTATACCATCTCCCAGAATGAAGTTTGCACTTGTTAATTCATCAGAAATAACAGGGGATTCCTTTAGAACCACTTGTAACACCAGATCATCAGATATGAAGTCGGGATGTTTGAATGACCAAGACCCTCTAGATTACTGTTTGTTGACTCTGCTGGGAAGATGGAGCTAGTAGAGAAATTCCTGTCAGGTGTGCCTGTTTTTCCTCTTTGAAAGAACCAAGGGCATTTCTCCAGAAGAGAGTCCTGATGTGAATTGTGTGTGTGTGAATAGAATGTGAATAGAATGCTGATAGTCAGGGACTAAGAATTTAAAGAAAACCAGAAAGTGAGCCAAAGAGCTAGTCTAGGCAACACAGTTGAAGAGGCACCTCTCAAACCTAATCTGAAGTTACTAGAAGCATTTGATTCACTGCCTACCTCTATGAGTAGCTTGTCACAATGAGAACACAGAGCATCAGAGCACACACTGTGCAATTTTCTATGATTACTTCTGTCTGGATAGCTCTTAAGATAATACTTTTGACTGAGAACTCATATATAGTTCGAATCTCTCTCTTTGAGAGTTCATAATTTTCTTGATACTCCAAATGCACTTAGAGCTGATGAGTCTTACAGAATGTTTTGAGCAGTCTGAGAAGTTAAATAGTTTTGAAGTACCTTGTGACTCCTTGTGTCCTTTAGTTTGGTCTTGTTCCCATTTGTACAATGTGTGCATATGTTGGATCAATGTGCTATTTAATTACTCTTTCAAGGATATACTGGCCTTTCTAGGGTATGTCTACAGATGGGTACAGAAGTACATTAGTTCTCTCTGTACTTAAGCTTGATCTCATTCAAGCTTACTTTGAAAGCTGCATAACTGTTAAACTTGTTCTATACCCAGGTAATAAAGCTGTGCATCCAGTACAAGTAGAAGTTCACCGATGCCACACTTCAGAAAACATTCAAAACTTTTGACTTTCAGTGTGCTTTTTTCATCCCTTTTATTCCAGAAGAAAGGAATTTAATTAACATTACTACTGAATGCAGCTTACTTCACATTTGCAACAAATTGACACCATTGTTTGCTGTGCTGGTAAAATCTAGGTCCCTCTCTCTGGCCTCTGTCTTGTTTCAGAACATCAAGGTTTAGGAAGTTTCATATAGAAGTGCTGTGTAGATGACCCTAACATGGGCATGTGAAGAATAAGAGCTCCTTTCCTTTTTTTTCATAGAATTATATCATATTCCATTTATTAGATTAACTTTCTCCTTTTAATAATATAGTGTAATTTGTAAATAGGCATCTATTGACAAAAAAAAACACTTCCCAAACTGTGTAGTCCAAAAGCTGCTGAATCATGTATTTTCAAAAGGCTCACTCCTGTATTTAAATCTCTGCCCTAGATCCTTTTGAGACTGAATCGTCCTGTTTTACATATTCCTTACTAAGGAGCCTTTTTTTAACATGGAAAGCTTCCTTAATAAGTGTTTGATTTGTTATAGTTTGTGTTCAAGACTGTAGCAAGAGGAAGGTGTCAGCAACAGATAGTCAATCAAAAGCTTAATAACTTCTATCTTCTCTCATTCTGTTGAGTTTGCAGCTAGATATATTTTAATACCTTGAAAGTCATAATTTGATTTACAAATCCAGATATGAAAAAGGAAGTCTCTCATACCAATTGGGTATGAACACTCAGTCCTCTTGAGGCTAATGAGTCATTTACAGTAAGGTTCAGTGTTACCACCTAAAATGGAAACAATGCTTTATTTTTCCCACTGTAGTCTGTCCTTTACCAATCTGCCTCTACCATACAAAATCAGTTCATTGCAATAATGTTATGTATCTAGCTAACAGAGATTTTATTTTATTCTTGTAGCAAGGCTGTCTAAGAAATGCAGATACAGACCAGACAAGCATTCATCTAAAACTCATGCCAAAAGAAATCCTGTGCTACAGAGGAACTAAAAATGTAGGAGACATACAGATTTTCTCCCACTATATTCTTTAAGGAAAGCATCAAATTTGAAGCTTTTTTTTTTTCTTCTGTGTCGCTACCTTTTATTGGTAGAAAGCAAAGGTATGCTACAGCCAGAAGGTTACAGAATATCTTTAATGCTTCCTTTTTAGCTCACTGCAAAGCTGGTGACTGAGTAAATCTCTGCTGGGTGATTTCACAGCTCAGCATGAGCATCATGTGTGAAGGCAGAGAAAATGCTTGGGTTTTTAATGCTACAGGCAGAGATCCAAGAAAGAAAAGGGAACTCAAATGGCTAAGTACAAGGAATGATTGCCATCTGATAATTAAAATATTGAGTGGCACTCTGAGGAAGTGGTGTACGACAACAGTAACTTTTAATTTTTGACATTTGAAAGGGAACTAAGACCAAGCTTATGACTATTTGTTGAAGAGATGGTGAGCTAACACATAAAAGTAGTGACATTAGTATGGCGATTTAGACATAATGTAGTTTGCCTAACCAAACCCCTGTGCAGATCTGACAGGATGGGTGGCTTTTTAAAAAAAAAAAAATCCTTGATATTGTCTTAGGGATTTATATATTTGAAATTTTAGTTTAGCATGATTTTTGCTTTACCTCAAACTTTAACTCATAAAATCATAACTTCAGGATAGAAGTCAGTGGTTTTATTGAGCTGGCTTGAAGTTAAGTCAGACAAGCCAATGTGAGGTTTATGACCTGTTGATCCAATGTAATCTGGATCAAATATGTTCAGCAAAGACAACTCATCTTTTCTTTACCGGAAATACTAGTACACAACTTCATGACAATCTTACTGCACGTGCACAGGTCAGGTGTATATGTTTAGTAGGTCTGATGCAGGATAAGTTGGACTAATTCTACAATGGCCAGACAGAAGATCTGCACGTGTTTGGAAACTTGAAGTTGTACTTCATATGCTTGATGAATATTTATTATCTAGGACTTATGTAGTAGTTTTCTATAAGTACTTATTGGAATGTTAATGGAAGAGGTTTTATTGTTAATAACATTGCTATCCTTCAGCCATAGCAATCTTTTAATATTATCTGCTATTCGAGAGACTTTTACATATGCTTTAAGAGACAAACCTTTAACATCTACATACATTTATCTTCCGATTAGCATTTTATTCTTTCTCACTGTGTTACAGATCATGACTGAATAATAAAGGTAACACGGAAAAAATTTCCACAAAGAAATATGCCTCTAAATTAATGGATAATTCAAGTCTAATAGAATGTTTCTTGTCTTGCCCAGTAGTACTTCTTTTTTTTTTTTTTTTCTGAAAGATGAGTAAATCAAGAGTAGGATAGTAGCCATGCAGAAAAATAGGGTCCTAGGCCCCAAGTGTAACTGTAAACTAGGTCATTCATTACTGAATATCTGAACTCTTGCAGTATTACTTGCTGACACATCCTGTGTAGCATCAATTTTATCTGATTTTACTTGTCTGCCATACAGACATCTACAGCTGAGCTAGTCACCCTTGGTTCTTTTTATAGTCAATAGAGAAAAAAAGGCACTTTTTAGGGACAAATTCACCTGACCTATTTTTGACATCTACTTTAGGT
This sequence comes from Chroicocephalus ridibundus, assembly GCF_963924245.1. Classification (NCBI taxonomy): domain Eukaryota; kingdom Metazoa; phylum Chordata; class Aves; order Charadriiformes; family Laridae; genus Chroicocephalus; species Chroicocephalus ridibundus. Next base: position 52,499,584 of record NC_086284.1, read on the forward strand.
TGAAATAAATCATGCCCTAGAAGTGCTTGTTTCTCTTCACTGAGTAAAGAAGGAGCATAGAGTTACTAGCTCACCTGTAGAGACTTATATTGCAAAGGTCTAAGTTAGAGCAGCCCTGCCATTTGATTCTGGTCCTTACTTTAATTAGTAAATTATTAGTTGTACAAAAGAAAAGAGCTCTGAAAATATAATTGAAAGCCTCAATTCAAAACCTCATGAACTAAAATAGAAGTGGCATCAAACTCTTCACCATTCTTCCTTAGCCCTTACTTTCCTTGAGCATATCACAACCTTATTTTTGCTGATATTATGAACGACTTGATCAAAATGTTTTGAAAACACCTTTATAAAGGTAAAATAATATGAAGAAACAAAGTGCATCTTAATAATTTTGGTTATTTTCATTTTGTCTGAAGTAATTTGACAGATTCAACTTAAATTTCTAAATTCTTTTGAATGTTTCAAACTATAGATTTAATAATAAAAAAAAGCTTTATAATTTATTCCCTAGCTCAAATTTTATCCTAACTTTTTAAAAAAAGTTTCCTTTCTCTTCTTCTTAAAAAAAACAAAACCAAAAAATCTTCCTACTATATCATAATACTTGATAGCAATAATTCTCCATTTTTCTCTTTTTTTTCCCTATAGAAGAACAGACTATGTTCATATTAAGATTTTTTTTTAAATTGGTATTATTTTTTTGTTTTATTGATACACTTTCCAATCATTTATTTTATCATGGAGAAATGGGAAAAATTTTGCTTTTTATAGGCTTTTTGAACTTCCTATTCCTTTTTTCTTACTATCTTTTAATATTTACTTGTAGATGACTCATCGCTTGACCTATTCTAATATTCAAAAGCCAATCCCTCATTTCTTTAGATATTGCATTATAGCTGTTACACTGGTAAGCAAATATCAAGCTTTATCATAGAAATCTGTAGAGATTCCATGTGCAAATTAACAGCTAAATGATCGTTGATATTTTGTAAATTAATCCTCTGAATAATAGGTGGTCATTATAACCTTAGTAAACTTTTCATGCTCTGTACGTGCATTTTAGCAACTGCACTAGAAACAACACAAGAACTCTTTTTGGACATCATTCAGCATTTTAGACGTCTACCATAGCCTGAGTGATGTCCTAAACATGGCTATTTATGTACATTGACTGTATAGTAAGGTCCCAGCAATTATGTCTAGTGTGGACCTGCCTTGTTAATTTCTAATGCTACATTAGAAATATCGTGTTTCTAAGGCTTGATTCAGCTGGCATTTGTCATTACTTGTGCAGACAACTGAACTGAGCTCTGGATGACAGCCACAATGATATGAGATGAACATTTATTAAAAAGTAATGAGATAAAAGAATTATTTAAAAATACAAGTCTTTTAAAATATTAAAAACTTCAGTAACTGCTTTTCATCAGGTCCCCATTGTCTCATTTTTGTAAGTGCAAGTCTATTTTTAACCTAAAAAAATATTTACCAATTTTGGTTGTTGCTTTTTTTAACTAAATCTTTTTAAGCATTGAACTAGAACATTGTCTGTTGATGTATTGTGATATTTATGTTCACTTTCCTTGTTTAAAGGATGAGACCTTCAAATTCAGTGGCAGAATAAGGTCTCTAAAAATATATAACAAAAATCTGACAGTAATATATCACTTGAATCTGAGTTACTGGTCAAGGGATACTATCATATGCAAACCCTTATGAGGTTTGCATATTCCTTTGAATGTATGGTCTTTACAGAGCAGGTTCAAGCATATAGATTGTTTTATATTCAGATGGAGAAATTATTTTGTTTCATTTAATTTCAATTTTGGTATATATAAGCAATCCTTCTTAAATCCACAGCAACAATGAAAAGTTGTTACAATCGAAAAACAGTTTTTCATTTACCCTGTTTCCTGTTCCTTATTTTAGATTGGTTTTGCATCATTTTATTCCTTCCTTTTCCCTCAGTTCTGACTGAAAAAAGAAATCATATTTGGAATCTCTAGCTTCTAAGAAGAGCAGATCTGTGTAGGAATTGAAGAAATATTGAGATCTTTAATAAGTATTTCCATAATAGAGATTGTTCTTCTTCTTTGTTATGATATATGCTGGGCAAGGACTAGCAAATAGTATGTATGAGCTCTTCATAGTACTAATTGTGATTAACAAGCAATTAAAAGGGAGAAAGAATTATTACTAAGTATTAATATTCTGGTAAAATGACAGGATAGCCTCTAAACATGAATGGAAGGAATTGCTTATTTTACTCCACAGATTGTAATATTTTTTTCTAAAACAATTTAATTATTTATTTGTATCCATTAAAACATTTCTACTTTAGTTATATGAACAATAAGAAAGGTAGTAAGTCACCTAAATTAAAGGTAAGTAAATAAATAAATAAAACAAAACCCCAGTTTAATTGTGTGGCCACTGAATGTCCTAAATAACCAAAACATTTTTATAGTTAAATTGAAATAACTGTTCTACATAAATGGTGAATGTTACCTTACAACGTTAGATAGATGAACCATCTCCAGAACAACCTAGTGTAGTGAGATTGTGTTTATTCTAGGAAAACAGACCGTGTACACCTAAAAGCTCAAAAATAGCTTTCCTACTATTGCTTCAAATCTCTCTATTCAGTTCCCACTTCACTACTCTCAGTAACTGTGATTTGTCTCTCCAAGCTTACAGTTTCAATTTCTGTTCAACTCTTCCTTCGTCAATATCCACACTGATACAAACCCTCACCATTCCTTCCTTTACAACAACATCTAAAATCTATCCCAGCCTTTCTGTTCAATCTGTTAACAGCTTGCTGCCCCTCGATGTTGTCTCTCTTTGTCTGCTTCGACCTCACTCCTCTTTGACCTCTTAACATCTAGCTTTTCTCCCCACTCAGAAACAAGCAAGAACGCTAACTTCTAATTTACTTGCCCTTTGGATCAACCCACTATTTTCTAGATCTCTTCACCATCATCCAAAGCTAATATTTTTATCCTCTTTGTCAGGCTTCTGCTGCTTATGCCTTTTGTTTATTCTTTCAATAATACTTTCCTTATTCAACATTTCCTGCCTAATCATTTCTTGGTAGTCTATTTTATTGTCTACTTTTGACTCTATCTTACCTGCTTTTTAAAATTCTACTACTTACTACTCTTCTTTCCTCCCCTTTATAGCATGATTTTTGTGTATTTTTTGTTTGTTTGTTTTGATGGCATATTCTCCTTCCCTGTCTCCTGATCTTCATTGCAGTCTGTTGTATATGAAGGCATACTCGTTTCTTACCCTTTTCCAAGTTTATTCTTGCCATGCTCAAGCAGAACAATGCACAGATCTGAGGTGAAGGAGCAAAAGCAAGAGAGGTCAGACAAAATATAATGGTGCTGTCATGACCTTTCAACACCCTGAGGACTCAGATATTAGTAAATGGAGCTCAACTAAACTTTGAAGAAAGAGAAAAAAAAAACATGGCTTCTTTAGTACTTTCAAGCTATGTGCTGGACATTTAAAACTGTGTCATTTTATTTTCAGAATGCAAAGATATTTATACTTGCTGAATTGCACATTGCACAGTCATTCAGCAGCAACTCCTTAGACGACATTTTGCCTGGGTATGCTCATTATCACCATAGTAACTGAACCCCTTCCTTCACCCAATCCTACATGCATCTTCCTTTTCTCTCATCCTTCATCCTGCTTCTCAGGAAGAATTTATATGTAGAAGATGTTGTATTACAGGAACTGTTATATGTTGTACATTGAAAGTAATTGGCATATTTCTATTTACTCCCTAAATTTAAGAGAGGCTGACTTTTAACGTTATATATGTATATATGTTCAAGAACAAATTATCTAATTAATTACCAATATTTGTGATCGCTTTTAAACTGAAATATAATATTATCTGTCAGATCAGACAACGTCGTCTCAGGCGGAGATTAACTGCATAAGCAACAGAGCTTCACAAAAGAATTGGACATCAGAAATTGTACTCCACTGGCAGATGGGAACAGGCTGAGGTTAAAAGGAGGATATCTGGTAAATTAACAGTGAGTTACACAAAGAAGTTGGTTCAGATATTCATCTATAATAATAATAATAATAATAATAATAATAATAATAATAATAATAATAATAATAATAATAATAATAATAATAATAATAATAATAATAATATATTTCAAAGGTCATGAGCACTCTGACCTTTTAAAAATGAAACTATTAAATTAAAAAATTAAATTAAATTAAACTATTCAAATTAAACTATTAAATTAAACTATTTTTAAAAAATTAAACTTTAGAAAAGAATAATTATTGAATTAACTGTTGAATAGTCTCAAGTGGAACTTTTTCTGGATTTTCCATCACTTCAGTGTGAAGCACAGACATTCTGAACACTGCCAACATTTAGTTTTAAAAACTTTAAATAAGAAAATTATTAATGCAATCATGGCATCCACCTCAAGTAATTACCTTAAAAAGTTAAATCAAATTTGTTTTAATTTGATAGTGTTTCTTGTTTGCTTTGTAGTAATACATAGATCATTTAATCAAACGAAAAGACCTCAATAATCCTGGCCTCACTTTTCTTAAAAAGTGGGATTCATCTTCAGGCAGTAGCCATCTGAATTTAGGAATCTGAATTTGCTAGTGTTTATGGACTTTTGGTTTGGTGAGTTCTAGATATGTAGAAGTCTGAAGTCTATGGCACACAAAATACCATTCTACATCTCTTCATCATAAATACTTCTGTTTCTAGAGACATATATATTTACCAGTCTATATATTTATTTTGCAATAATGTCTAAATTTATTTATCTATGGTATTTAGTGACTTCCTTCAACTGTGTAATTCTCTGAAGGTGAATGTACCTCACAGATTCTGATGAGGATCTTCTGCAGGTCTCCTACCTTTGCTAGCTGTGACACCCACTATCTATTCCCCAGGCTCCTGTAGTTATTATTACAGAGTGGTACCACCTGGATCTTGGACACACTACCTGTAGTTATTGCTTCTCATGTTCAGCTTAATCATGTGACTATATGTAGACACTTCACCCAGCAAGAATATTTTTAATTTATTAGAAAACCTAATAGTAGTTGGATTAAATGGAAAAAATATACATCCAAGGAGGAGATCCTTTGACTGTTGTTGTACATTCCTCAGCAAGGGTCTTCCTTATGCTGAAATACATGGAGTCCTGCCTCAGGAAAGCTGTCTTGAGGAAAGATTATTTACACAGACTAATTTTAAGTATTCCATCTGAGGCAAAGTTGATTAAGTACTCTCCTGGAATATCTTGAACTTCCATGAGAACTTGTATATCGTTGACTGCCTGATACTAGTCATGAAGCAGTAGGAAAAAGTAGGAAACAGTGATCAGAACTTTCACAAAGGTTAGAAGCACAATTTGAGAAACAAAGGTATTTGTTAAAGGTTGTATACTTTGCCTGTGCCAAAGGTCATAGCAAACTGTTTTGTACCCACACTGAATGAGAATTTCTCTACCTAGGCCTCACTTATGATGCCTCATACTATGAATGAAAATCTTAGTCCAGGCAGTCTTCTTCCTAGGCCATGTCCATAGTTCTTCCAGCCATCTGATGGGGTCATATGTGAAAGTCAATATCAGTTTTGCCTGTTATTCTCCCTATGATGCCTATCCCTCCCTGTAACCTAGGTCTTTCATGAACTGATCTTGTCTAGCTATCCAATGGTTTGTGAGGAACTCCTTATTCTATTGCTAAAGTAAATATTTCCCTGATTTGCACCAGTCCCTGTTCAGTCTTTCCATTTTGATCAAAAATCCCAGTATTGTCACTCCCTCCTGTCTCTTCTTTGAAACAATTTGATAGCTGAAGCTTTGGGATAAGCCCATTTGAAATGTACTTTCATCATGATGGCTGAAGCTTGCCAGCAGATCCAATTCAGATCCAACCTATCAGTGCCAAAAGATCTGGGCTAGGACTGAGTTAAGTTCAAGACTTGAGTTGAAGGAAGGACTGTGAGAGACTGGAACTTTAAAATAACTGTCTCAAAGCTTGCTTAAGATTCTGCAAATTGACAAGTTTGTGGGCCAATAAGAAGCTTGCTTGTACCTATTTAGCACCTTCTGCAGACTATTCTCTTGCTTACCAGTTACCACCCAAGACTGTCATCAGCTGAAAAGGGTGTAGGCCTTTGGCTATCAGAGTGGCCAGACCCTCCTTACCCTGGGGGTCCTGTTAGCCCCAAACTTGCTGAGGCACAATAAGTGTGCTGAGCCAAGCGCTGCCCAAGCTGCAGGGGGCAGGAAAAGCTTACCCGGGGACTGTGTCAAATGACAATTAGCTGGACAAAGGCAACCGTCATGCTAATTGGTCAAGCTACGGACCAACCTGGGCTACCTGGACTGTAACTGGCATGGTGACGCACCACAATTTGGGAACTGGGACTGAGATGCCCACCACCATCAACCATGGATCAATGGGATGCCACTGAAATTCCAGAGGACTGACAAGATGTCATCGGGCCTGTGGTGGTGACTATACTCTTGCTATGCTCCGTAATACTGATTCTCTTTTCTGCCTTTACTTTACTTCCACCTTTACTATGACTTGTCTCAGTGACTATTGCTGGGGGATAACAGTAAACTTGCAGTGAACGGCATCTGACTTCATTTGTGTCTTAATCTCATGCTTGGAATCATTGTGAACCTCTCCCAGGCCCAAGGTAGTCAGACTGGGATGTAACAAGGACTTTATAGATAATGAGGGCAGAATTTAGCATTAGGCAAGTAGCAATTCTTCCATAGAAGAATCTGAGTAGATTAGATATCCCAGTTGTCTGACAAGTGAGAGCTACACACTTGAGAGTTGTAGAGACATATAGATACCTAAATGTATGGATGTGTAAATGTAGATGGCCACCAGGTGTGAGCATGAGGATTCAGACTACCTATAAAACTGTCTTTATCTCAGCCTATGTGTTTTCTCATTTTTACCCTTCCAATTCTCTTCCCCACCCCTCTGGAAAAGAGTGAGCTAGCAGCTGTGTGGGGCGGAGCTGCCTACCTGGGCTAAACCACAACAGACACAAAGGAAAACATGGATAATAATGAGATGAATTATTTATCAACAGCAACAAACAAACAAACCAAACCAAAACAAAAAACCACACACTTAAACGAAGGTTCCTTGCAGGTATGTTAGACACCCATGGAATTGTGTATTTCTCTGATTAGCTGTAAAGGGAATCCATATGACTAGCTTTTACTTAGACAACTACCTCTTATGCAGCAAAAAGCATACGAGGTGAATTCCACAATAAAGTATTTTTGTACTTTTGGGGTAGAATCTAAGTAGGAAGAAAATGAAACTATTGAAAAAAAGGAGTTAAAATTGTTGACAAAATTGTTGCCAAAGGAAAATTAGATAGCTCTGCTCAAAAATAGACAGTTAATAAAAATATAAGAAAAATATGAAGAATAAATAGAATTTTAGAAAATGGAAATAGGATTTCTGTATATATTATATTAGTTAAAATGCCACTAATGCATCAGAATATTAATGACAGAAAATAGCCTAGGCAACTTTTCATGAAGTACCAGATTCTTTAATACTGGACTACTTATTTTTAAAGGTATGGGCTAATATAAGCAGAAGCAATCAGAATGGGTTTGGCAAATTTAGTGCATACACTGTAGTGCATGGAGTGCAGGAGATCAGATACATTGTTGTGCTTCATCCTGGCAATGATTTAACTTAAATAATTAATCCCTAGCGAAAATTCTCACAGATAACTGACAGTTGACTGTGTATGACTTTTGAGATGATGCCAGCATTCATTGTTGTCGACAGTACTATAATCAAGTTTTTTCCTCTAGATAGTAAAGCATTAAATCCCTGTAAGTACTTGTATATTTCATGTATGTGGGTGTTTTCGTTTTTCCCTTTGCATTCTTGTGTCCATTCTGGATAAGGGATTGCAGTTCTTCATACCTTTACACTTCTGAATAGGAATTTAGACAAGCCAATTCTTAGAACATATAGTTAACAAAACATTCTAGCAGCTTTGGGTGGTACCCTTCTTCTTTCTTCAGAAAACTATGATCCTGGTGTTTTTAGACATATTCTATACTGTTTCCATAGGTTGAGCAGACATCAGAAATCCAGGGCAAATTATAAATGTGGACATATACTGTGTCTAACGAGGACTGAATTACGAATGAGAATTTAAGATCCTCAGGGCAACTAGGAGGATATATTCCAAGCTTACGACCCTGGACTTCAGGCATGCAGACTTTGATCGTTTCAGGGATCTTCTAGCTAAAGTGCCATGGGACAAAGCTCTAGCGGGAAGGGGGACCCAGGACAGCTGGTCAGTATTCAAAGATCACCACCTCCGTGTCTGGAAGCAAACTATACAGACAAAGAGGAAGGCAGAAAAGAATTCTGGGAGACCTGCCTGGAAGAACAGGGAGCTCCTGCTCACACTGTCACACGAAAAACTTTATAAGGAGTGGAAGAAAGGACAGCTGGAATGGAGGGCATATAAGGAAGCTGTCCGAACAGCAAAAGACCTGGTGAGAAAAGCTAAAGCTCAATTAGAATTAAATCTAGCCAAGGAGATCAAGGGAAACAGCAAAAATTCCTATAGGTGCATTAATGGTAAGAAGAAGACTAGGGAGAGTGTGGGCCCCCTCAGAAAGGAAACAGGGGAGCTGGTGACAAGTGATATGGAGAAGGCCGAGGTTCTCAACAACTTCTTTTCCTCAGTCTGCACTGGCAAGGGCTCCAGCCACACTCCCAGAGTCATAGAAGACAATGGCAGGGGTTGGAAAGAACTGTCCATCATAAGTGAAGATCAGGTTCGTGACCATCTGATGAACCTGAAAGTGAACAAGTCCATGGGACCTGGTGGGATACACCCATGGGTACTGAAAGAACTGGCAGATGAGGTTGCTAAACTGCTCTCTATTATATTCCAAAAGTCATGGCAGTCTGGTGAAGTCCCCACTGACTGGAAAAGGGGAAACATAGTCCCCATTTTCAAAAAGGGAAAGAAGGAGGAACCAGGGAACTATAGGCCAGTCAGTCTCATCTCCGTGCCTGGTAAGATTATGGAGCAGATCCTCCTGAAGGCACTGCTGAGGCAGAAGAATAACGAAGAGGGGATTAGGTACAATCAACACGGCATCACCAAGGGCAAATCGTGCCTGACAAACCTGGTGGCCTTCTATGAAAAGGTCACAACATCAATAGACAAGGGGAGAGCAACTGACGTCATTTACCTGGACCTGAGCAAAGCCTTTCACACTGTCCCACATGACATCCTGGTCTCCAAGCTGATAAAATATGGGTTTGATGGACTGAAAATTCAGTGGATAAAGAACTGTCTTGATGGCTGCACCCAAAGAGTGGCTGTCAATGGGTCCATGTCCGAGTGGAGGCCAGTGACAAGTGGAGTCCCTCAAGGATCAGTACTGGGGCTGGTCTTGTTTAACATCTTTGTCAGCAACATGGACAGTGGCATATAGAGTGCACCCTCAGCAAGTCTGCCGACGACACCAAGCTGTGTAGGGCAGCTGACAGGCTGGAGGGAAGAGATGCCATCCAGAGGGACCTTGACAGGCTGGAGAAGTGGGCCCATGCCAACCTCATGAAGTTCAACAAGACCAAGTACAAGGTCCTCCATCTGGGTCGGGGCAATCCCAAGCACCAATATAGGCTGGGCAGTGACTGGCTTGAGAGCAGCCCTGAAGAAAAGGACTTGGGTGTGCTGGTAGACGAGAGGCTCAACATGAGCTCAACAACTAGTGGCCCAGAAAGCCAATTGTATCCTGGGCTGCATCAGGACAAGCGTGGCCAGCAGGTCGAGGGAGGTGATCCTCCCCCTCTACTCTGTTCTGGTTACACCCCTCCTGGAGTTGTGCATCGAGTTCTGGAGCCCCTACTACATGAAAGATATGGACGTGCTGGTACGTGTCCAGAGAAGGGCCACGAGGATGATCAGAGGGCCGGAGCACCTCTTCTATAAGGACAGACTGAGGGAGTTGGGGCTGTTCAGTCTGGGGAAAAGAAGACTCCGAGGAGACCTTAGAATGGCCTACCAGTATCTTAAGGGGTCCTACAAGAAAGCTGGTGAGGGACTTTTTAGGATGTCGGGTAATGGTAGGACTAGAGGGAATGGATTAAAACTAGAGATGGGACGATTCAGACTGGCCGTTAGGAAGAAGTTCTTCACCATGAGGGTGGTGAGACGCTGGAACAGGTTGCCCAGAGAGGTGGTGGAAGCCCGATCCCTGGAAGTTTTTAAGGCCAGGTTGGATGGGGCTCTGAGCAATCTGATTTAGTGGGAGATGTCCCTGCCCATGGCAGGGGGGTTGGAACTAGATGATCTTTAAGGTCCCTTCCAACCCTAACAATTCTATGATTCTATGACTGGGTTTTACTGTCCATGTTCAGAAGATTTTATGTAGTTCAATTAATGGTTTTTGACAAGTGAATAAAACCACGTATGAATACATTAGAGTGAAATTTTAAGAGTTCATTATATGGATTTTTTTTTTAGCTTCAACACTTACTTTTTGTCTTCAAAAGTGGTCAAATTTGGAAATTACATTTTTCTTCCTTTCTTTTTTCCCCTGCTATGGCTAAGTATTTTAAACATTCACATATTCTAAACATAAATGCTCAGTCTCTTTGAGTTGTCCTGAAATGTTACAGTCTCTGTTTGCATTTGTTATGCTTTATGATTTTTTATTTGGTACTCCGTGAATCCCACAGTTCAGATTCCCTGAATTCTCTTGTGTTTCTCAAAATTGTGGACTTGTAAGGAGATATTAAATCCCTTTAGAACCCTTTTTTTTTTTTTTTTTTTTTTTTGGTGAAGAAATTAACTAATATTTTAAATCTTATTTTGAATCTCCCAAATCTTGGTTCTTGGTTAAGAAATCATCAGAAATTCTATGAAATAGAATACTTATGGAACTAAAAAATGTCTTGCAATAAATATTATCTTTTAATATTTAAAATTTTCTCTCTTACCATTGTCTCCTTTCCTTGGGTGAAAATATTCTATTTAATTTGATAAAGAACAGAATATGAAGAACAGAATATAAAGTATTGACTATTCAGATATGTACAACATTCTTCATCTTTAATCTTGATACAACTATTACTGTTAAAACCAATTTCTTTTACAAAAAAGACACATACTTGCTAATCAAGAGTGATTATTCTAAAGAAAAGGCAACAATTTAAAAGTCTAGAAGACAATCAGACTGTCTGATTGATGACACTTTACTCTTGTGATAGTCTGCATAGAGCTAATAATCAGTATGGAACTATATATAGAGAGAGTCTTAGAAGATCATGCATTTTCTTAAAGGAAATCTGTAGATCTGCATTGATTTCAATTTACATACTCTGAATATGTATCACATTAACTGAATAAAGACTTTTGCACATCATGGGTCTATTCTATTCTGGTATTAACTAAACCTTGGTTCTTCCGGATTGTAAGAGACTGCCTGTATGTTTGGGTTTTTTTCTTTCTAGTAAATCTTCACAGATGAATATAGGTGAATGAATACTCTACAAAAAATGGATGATAACAACAATGTCTTTGGCATCAGAAGAACCAGCCGTGATGCCCAGCAGTTTATACCCTTTGAAAAGAATCGTTCTCTTTAGCTTGGACTCATTTCCAAAGTCCTATTGACTTTCCTCCTGTAGCACAGAGGATATATTAGGTCCTAGCGGGGGAAAAAAAACACCCAAACCCAACAACCAAGCAAACAAAAAAACTTCATGTCATGACCTTTATTACAATACAGATATATATGCATTTATGTATGCATTTTCATTTGTACCCCATCACTCAGAATTTGGCATAGCTATCTATTTTATTGCTACTTTCTTGTGCCAATAGCAGAATTTTATAATTGGGAGGAACATAGGCAGTAAGTCAACTGAGATGATCCTTCCCCTCTACTCAGCACTAGTAAGGTCACACCAGGACTGTTGTGTCCAGTTCTGGGCTCACCTGAACAAGACAAACATACTGGAGATAGCTCAACAATAGTACGATGAAGGTACTGGAGCATCTCTTCTATGAGGAAAGGCTGAGTTGGGACTGTTTCACCTGGAGAAGGGAGGCCTCAGGGGGATCTTATCAGTTTTTATGAATACCTGAAGGGAGGATGCAAAGAGGATGGAGCCAGGCTCTTCTCAGTGGTGCCCAGTGACAGGAGAAGAGGCAGTGCGCACAAACTGAAATAGAGGGTGGTCCTTCTGAACATCAGGAAACACTTTTTTACTGTGAGGGTGACCAAGTACTGGCACAGGTTTCCCAGTAAGATTGTGGAGTCTCCATCCTTAGAGATATGCAAAAGCCATCGGACATGGTCCTGGGCAGCTGGCTCTAGATGACCCTTCCTGAGTAGGGGGTTTGGACCAAATGACCTCCATAAGTTCCTTCCAACCTCCATCATTCCTTGAATCTGTGATAGTGATGGCTCAGTGTCCAGATACAACATCTGCTGGCAGTAGTTCCTAGTTCTTCATCTCTCTTGAAAAAGTCCTGTAATTTTCTCATTGCCAGATTATATGTCTCCAGAGCAGCAGTCTGCATCAGATCTGACTGCTCAGTAGGTCCAGCTAATTAAGCAGATCTGCAAGCATTCCTTTCATGAGATTTTTTAAGTGGAAAATCTAGAGCCATAAGTGCTTTTTTTTAAAAAAAAAAACCAAAACAAAACAAACCCAACAAACACTCTTCATAAGCAGGACTTTTTACTTAAACTCTTAAGTAGACCCCAGTGATTTCCAGACATATCTCAGCCACAACCCTGGCTTCTTCATCCCCGTTTTTTTGAGCTTATGTTCTCAAACACTGCTCTGAAATCTAATATTTCCACTCTTAACTTATATAGTTGTACTTATTTCCTATGCCTCTACCTGGGCACCTGCCACACCGATCCTTAACCATGGACTGATAACCTGACTTCACCACAGACCTGCCTCATCACTGTGGACCTATGTGGTGACCACTGGGCTGTGTGGGATGCCAGCCGTGGTCCCCATCACAGCCCTGCTCTCCTGGTTGGATACACTGGGACCATGTCTGTCCGTAAAATACTGCCCTGCCAGCCTCCTCCTCCCTCAATACCTGCCTCCCTGCCCTTGCAAACAAGCTGACCTCAGTGGTTCCTGTGAGCGTGCCAAAAATCCTTCTGGGTTACTATTTTATCCTAGACTGACCTTATGAACAATCAAGTAATTATTTTCAGCTGTGATATGATAATCCTAAACAAGGTACCTAGGTCTGAGAACTTTGAACACTTCCAATGATGGGGCATCCACAATTTCCCTAGTTCCAGTGTCTCACCATCCTCATTGTAAAGGATTTCTTCTTTATGTCCAATCTAAATCTAGTCCTCTCAGTTTAAAACAATTACCCCTTGCCTTGTCACTACAGGCCCTGGCAAAAAGTCTTTCTCTGTCTTTCTTATAAGCCCTCTTTTAAGTATTAAAAGGTCACAAGAAGGTCTTCCTGGAGCCTTCTCTTCTCCAGGGTGAACAACCCCAACTCTCTTAACACCTCATAGGAGAGGTGTTCCATCCCCCTCATTACTTTCGTGGCCTTACTCTGTACCCGCTCCAACAGGTCTATATCTTTCTTGTGCTACGGATCTCAGAGCTGGACGCAGTACTCCAGGTGGGGTCTTGTCAAAGTGGAGGAGAGTGAGAGAATCACCTCCCCTGACCTGCTGACCATGCTTCTTTTTATGTAGCCTAGGATATGATTGGCTTTATGGGCTGCAGGCACACACTGCCAGTTCATGTCCGATTTTTCATCCACCAGTATCCCCAGGTCCTTCTCCCCAGGGTTGCTCTCAAACAATTCTTCCCCCAGATTGCCCCAGCCCAGGTGTGGCACCTTGCATTTCATGAGGTTCACATAGACCCACTTCTTGCGCTTGTCCAGGTTCCTCTGGATGGCAACCCATCCCTCATGTTTGTCAACTACACTACTCAGCTTGATGTCATCTGCAAACTTGCTGAGGGTGCACTCAATCCCTCTGTCTATGTAATTGATAATCATATTAAATAGTATGGGTTCCAGTATGGACCCTTGAGGAACACCACTTGTTACTAGTTTCCACCTGGACCCAGAGGCATTGACCGTAACTCTATGGATGCATCTATCCAACTAATTCCTTACCCATCTAACAGTTCATCCATCAAGCCCATATCTTTTCGTTTAGCAGCAAGAATTTTGCAAAACATAAGTGAAACAGGTACTTTTTCTTGTGTAGGAATTCCTATAAAACTGATCCCACGTACAGGCTTCCTGACAACAGACTGCTCTATACAAAGGAAACATAGAATATAATTTTATTTTACTTGGAATAGAACATTTAAAGTGATAATAGGAACTTTCCAGTTCATAATAGTTGTGGAACAGTTGTAACATTGTATTGGTGGCATTAGAAAATTTCTGCTGAACATGATTATTTAGGTGACATTTAAATATACACGCTTTTTTACCTGTTCATTGTGCATAATTGTGTTCAGTGTCACATAATGCTTATAGAATTTTTTAATTACTTTCCTGGTTTTGTATTTTGGATAGTATCACAATTTATTCTGCTTATCCTTCTTATAGAGCATGAGGGAATTGGAAGATTTCTGTCAATTGCTACTGAAATTTGTTTTCTGAAAATGGTCAGAAGTGCATATTTTAATTTTAATTTATTTATTTTTTAAAAATTATTATATCACTTCAATTGAACACTTCAGGAGCAGCCTAACTGAGCACAGTTGAATACTTTTGTATCCAAATTGTTGGTTTCCTCTACGCACTGATATTGAAAGTTATTCTCTCTTCAGTCCAGCGGCTCTCCAATTTTTAATGTTTGTCTAGTTTGTCTTGCCTCCTTTGCAACTTGTGGAGCTTCCATAGGCATCGTATTGCTAATCTAGATATCAGATTTAAACCTCAACATGTTAGGAAAGGCAATACTCTAATATTTTAACTACAATTTAAAAAATGAATAGAATCCATAATTTAGACCATTTCTAACATTAATCTGAAGATTTATTACCACCATCCATCAGGACAACTGAATTCTAAACAAAGACTTAATCTCATCCTCTATACTACAAGTCAGTTAACTCAAACTCCAAGAGATCAATTGGTTAACTGACTCCACAATTACGTATCTACATAGCTTGCTTCTGCCTTTTTCAGAGTTTCACAAATTGTTTTAAACTGGTTAAAATACCCAGGAATATATTCATTAGTTCTACATTTCTTCCTAAATATGTCTGAACACGATCGCCCTTTCATAAGGAGCAAGGCAGACTTGGTTACCAAACTTTAGGAAAAATGAGGACAATTCCTTAGGCACCCAATATTTTAAATTGTTAGGTAGCAGCACAAGTCCTTTAAGGTATCCGTTAGACTTGTAATTTTGGTTGTCATAGGTACAATGCTATGTAAACTTAGTGCCATGTTATTAAAGGTTTTCCCAAACAACTAGACACGAAGATTTAATTCTTTATCACACTTTCTAAACTATCATAGGTCAAAATAACCCACAGGCACAAAATCAGATATATCAGCATTTAGTTCATCATGCAGTTTTACTTTCTTCTCACACCCATTACGCAATTATGTTCTGACATCTGTTTAAAGGAAAAAAAAAAAAAAAACACAACAAACAAACCCCCCCGCACACCTTATCTACATCATTGAACTTATTTTCACTTCCACTTATTTTCAGTTCCAGAAATGGAAATTATATTCTTTTCCCTACAATAACTAATGGTGGGAAAAAAATATCATGCACAGAAGTGTAATCTCAATACTGGAGCTAAAGGGCTATCTGAGTTAATGAATACAGCTCTGATGATGGGTTTCAGCAATGGCAGAAGAGAGAGTAGAAAAATAAAAGTGGTATATACATGGTTTATAATTTTTTGTACTGACTGCAATGTTTTGAAAGAGAATGAGAATGATGCTGAATGTTGATCTTTTCAGAAAACCTAACTTTTAATATTTGCATCTTTTTCAGTAGCCAATTACTATATCTAAAGCTAGGCTGACCTTGTAATATATGTTCTATTTGTACATTTACTGAATACAGATTGCTAGATAATATTGTTATGTCAGTTTCCTCGCTTTTCAGAACAATATTAAAATTAAATGATCCAACTTTAATAGGAACAGCTGAATGCATGACTTTAACTGCAGACTAGCCTTTATCAGAATGCACAGCTTCAGAAAAATGATGGATTCAGTTCATAGATATTGATGCAACTTTTTTTTTCAGCTGTTCTGATTGGCATAATCAATTTCTTCATTGACTTTGTCTTTGAATGTGCAAGACTGATCAAAATCAAAATCAAAAAAGCAGATGAAACTTTGTTGAAACACTAAATTTTTTCTTGGCTTCATGTGAAAGATTAAAACCCCACAAAGGCCTGATTCTAAGCCTCATAAGAGGCACTCTTTTAAACCATATGAGGAATCTATTTATTCATTTATGTATTCATCTGAACTGGCATAAATTCACACAAATAGTCAACTTTAACACAAACATTTGTCAAACCTTGTCCAGAACTTCATACTACACTATAAAAATCTCCTTCTCAGTTGTTTGATTTCATTCTTAGAGTCATGGGCTTCATTATATCATCTTTTGCCATTTCACTTTTTCTTTCACTGTGTTATCTTGCACTAAGCACCACTGATTCCCTACACTATAGTATATTCTAGAGTGTTATATTTACAAGAATGGCAATTGGTATTCCTTGAATAATGTTTGTGCTGCTATGAATTAAACAGATCATTTATTTTTGGTACTGGTGGAAGATATATATTCTATTGATTCCAGATAGGAGGGAATCTTACTCCCCTTTGAACAGTCCTGGTTTAATTCATTTTTTCTTGCTACTCTTACAGGCATAAACGAACAGACAAGAATAAAACCACATTAATATAGAACACCAAAAGTTAAATTCTCATCCATTTTTGCTGCAAAATATAGGATCATAAACCTCTATACCGTACTTTGGTGTATTTCATTGTACTGAAAGTGATCTTTCTGAATAGAAGGGGTACATATCAGTCTTTCTTCACGCATAAAACTTAACATAAGGGTAAAAAAAAATTAGGAATCACTTCAGGCATTGGTATTCATGACCATAGCACTCCAGTAAGGGGGAAGTGGGCATCAGTGTGAGAATCCATATATTTTTCAATACTAGGTATTGTTCTGGAAGGTTTGCACCTAACTGAAGGGGAGAATTGGAAAGTGATGTTATCTTGCAACCTTATATTGCTTTAACTTAACAAAATCACACTTAAAATGATAACAAAGCTGAGGTAAATTTTATTTTTAGAGGAAAGGAAGGTGATTAAGTGTAAGTAAAGTCTATCAATAAGACTTGTTATAAATCTTTAGATTACCGAGCCCCACAGGATAAGTTCCATGGACCAGCAATACATATGAATCACAGAATCACAGAATCACAGAATCTTAGTGGTTGGGAGGGACCTCTGAGATCATAGAGTCCAACCACAAAAAAAAAAAAAAAAAAAAACACCAACACCCACCTACTAAATTCCACACCCACAACCCCACACGCAACACCCCACCACAAACAATAATCTTGGGCACTAGAGCATGCCCTGAAGAGCCATGTCTACACGTTTCTTAAATACCTCCAGGGATGGTGACTCCACCACCTCCCTGGGCAGGCTCTTCCAGTGCCTGACCACTCTTTCACTAATGTAATTCTTCCTAATATCTAATCTAAATCTCCCTTGCCGCAGCTTCATACCATTTCCTCTGGTCCTGTGGTTATTCCCTTGGGAGAAGAGGCCAACCCCTGCCTCTCTACAGTTTCCTTTCAGGTAGTTGTAGAGGGCAATGAGGTCTCCCCTCAGCCTCCTCTTCTCCAAACTAAACATGCCCAGCTCCCTCAGCCTCTCCTCATAGGACTTGTTCTCCAGACCCCTCACTAGCTTGGTGGCTCTCCTCTGGACACGCTCCAGCACTTCAATGTCTTTCCTGTAGTGAGGGGCCCAGAACTGAACATAGTACTCGAGGTGAGGCCTCACCAGTGCCGAGTACAGAGGCACGATGACTTCCCTACTCCTGCTGGCCACGCTATTCCTGATACAAGCCAGGATGCCATTAGCCCTCTTGGCCACCTGGGCACACTGCTGCCTCATGTTAAGTTGGCCATCCAGCAGCACCCCCAGGTCCTTTTCTGCTGGGCAGCTTTCCAGCCACTCTTCCCCAAGCCTGTAGCGTTGCCCGGGGTTGTTGTGACCGAAATGCAGGACCCGGCATTTGGCCTTATTAAACCTCATACAATTGGCCTTGGCCCATCGATCCAGCCTGTCCAGGTCCCTCTGTAGAGCCTTCCTACCCTCAAGCAGATCAACACTCCCACCTAGTTTGGTGTCATCCGCAAACTTACTGAGGGTGCATTCAATCCCCTTCTCTAGATCATCAATAAAGATATTGAACAAGACTGGCCCCAAAACTGAGCCCTGAGGGACACCACTGGTGACCAGCCGCCAACCAGATTTTGCTCCATTAATCACAACTCGCTGGGCACGGCCATCCAGCCAGTTTTTTATCCAGCGGAGGGTACACTTGTCTATGCCATGATTCTCCAGTTTCTCCAGGAGAATGCCGTGGGGGACGGTGTCGAAGGCCTTACCAAAGTCCAGGTAGACAACATCCACAGCCTTCCCCTCATCAAGAAAGCGGGTCACATGGTCATAGGAAGAGATCAAGTTGGTCAGGCAGGACCTCTCTTTCCTAAACCCATGCTGGCTGGCCCTGATCCCTTGGCTGCCCTGCACTTGCCTTGAGAGCTCACTCAGGATGATCCTCTCCATGATCTTTCCCGGTACAGAGGTCAGGCTGACAGGCCTGTAGTTTCCGGGATCCTCCTTCCGGCCCTTCTTGTAGATGGGCGCCACATTGGCCACCCTCCAGTCATCCGGCACCTCTCCTGTTGACCAGGATTGTTGATAGATAATGGAGAGAGGCTTGGTGAGCTCTCCCACCAGCTCCCTGAGAACCTTTGGGTGAATCCCGTCCGGCCCCATAGACTTATGCGTGTCCAGGTGCATAAGCAAATCATTAACTACTTCCTCCTGGATTACGGGGGGGTTGTCCTGTTCTCCATTCTTATCTTCCAGCCCAAGAAGCTGAACACCCTGGGGGTAGCTGGTCTGACTATTAAAGACAGAGGCAAAGAAGGCATTAAGTATCTCAGCCTTCTCCTCGTCCTTGGTTGCAAGGTTTCCCCCCGCATCCAGTAAGGGATGGACATTCTCTGTCACTCTCTTTTTGTTGATGTATTTATAGAAACATTTTTTGTTGTCCCTTATGTTAATTGCCAGGTTGAGTTCCAGCTGGGCTTTTGCCTTCCTGATTTTTTCTCTGTATGACCTAACACGATCTCTGTACTCCTCCTGAGTTGCCTGTCCCCTCTTCCAAAGGTGGTAAACCTTCCTTTTTTCCTTAAGTCCCATCAAGAGCTCTTTGTTCATCCATGCCGGCCATTTTCCCCGCCCTTAAATTTTGCGACTCATGGGGACAGCCTGCTCCTGGGCCTTTAGGATTTCCCTCTTGAAGAGCGTCCAGCCTTCCTGGGCTCCTTTGTCTCTCAGGACTACCTCCCACGGGACTCTCCCAACCAGGGTTCTGAACAGGCTAAAGTCTGCGCACCGGAAGTCCAAGATGGAGGTTTTGTTAACCCCCTTCCTTACCTCACTATGGATGGAAAACTTAACCATTTCATGGTCACTAAGCCCAAGACGGCCTCCGACCTCCATGTCCCCCACTAGCCCTTCTTTGTTTGTGAACAGTAGGTCTAGCAAGGCACCTCCCCTGGTAGGCTCACCTACCATTTGTGTCAGGAAGTTATCCTCCATACACTCGAGGAACCTCCTAGCCTGCCTGCTCTCTGCTGTGTTATATTTCCAGCAGATGTCTGGTAAGTTGAAGTCCCCAACTAGAACAAGGGCTGGCGTTTGCGAGACTGCAGCCAGCTGCTTGTAGAATACCTCATCAACCTGCTCATCCTGGTTGGGTGGTCTATAGCAGACTCCCAGCACAAAATCACCTCTGTTAGCCTTCCCTTTCCCCCTTACCCATAAACACTCAACTTCTTCATCACTGGAGTCTATCTCTATAGAGTCAAACAGCTCCCTAATGTACAGAGCCACACCCCCTCCCCTCCTTCCTTGCCTATTCCTTCTGAAGAGCTTATAGCCACTCATTGCAGCATTCCAGTCATGACCATCATCCCACCACGTTTCCATGATGGCGACTATGTCGTAGTTGTCCTGCCGCACAATGGCTTCTAGCTCATCCTGTTTGTTGCCCATGCTACGTGCATTAGCGTAGATGCACTTGACCTGGGCTACTGATTTCACCCCCATCTTTGGCCCTTGACACTCAGGTTCATTACCAGCGGGCCTGGTTTTATCCCCTTCCCCCTTAACTTTCGGCTTAAAGCTCTGTCCATGAGCTTTGTTAACTCTTAGCCTAGTACCCTTTTCCCCTTCTAGGAAAGGGTTTTCCCAATGTTCTCTAGCAGTAATTTCTAAACTTCTATCACCTTTATCTGATGAAATGTCAGAGTGGGAGTCCTCACTAATGTGGTCTCCTTCAAACCGTGGCATGCTTTCCTCAGGTTTAACCTTGACAGGCCCAGTTATATCCCCTTCCCCCCTCATATCTAGTTTAAAGACCGGTCAATGAGCTCTGCTAACTCCTGCCCCAAAATTCTTTTCCCCATCTGGGACAGCTGTGTCCCACCTGACAATGGCATGCCAGGTGTCTCATATAGCCACTTATGTTCGAAAAACCCAAAGCCCTGCCATGAAGAGCAGGTGAACTGTGCACCTAGATGATGGGTGATAGATAAGGCTGACTTCCTGTGCTTCTTTACTGTTGTACAAAAAAGGAGTGAGGAGGTGAGGACTGAATATGATCATTGAACGCTTCAACATCCATACTGCTCCGTTATTATCTCACTTTCTGACTTTGTTTGGAACTGCTCCAACTGTCTGCCTACAAGGGAAGTCTATTATCAAGAGGGCTATCCACAATTAGTGTGGCTAACCCCCCTGCAGATGGCGTGATTCCATATCCATTCCTATTTAGGTAGGTAGGTAGTGTGGAATAATTACTAAATTGGCCAAGAATACAAAAATACAGCATTGTTCACACATTAAGGAAAGTCATAAAATCAAGAGGCTTCTGAGGTAGAATACAGCCACAGCTAGCACACGAAGAATGCCACATCTGTGATTCCCTGTACAAGGTTGTTTGCGAAACTACACGAGGGATGGAACGGAACACGCTTGTTCCGTGGCCTTCCCTTGTGACGAATAGCAGATATGGGGACGAGATGGTACTACGGAACTGATAAGCGGCCTACACGCTACCTGAGCCAACATTTCGTCAAATGTTGATGAAATGCTGTCCTTTTGTGCGAACTTTGCTCACCACAATGTACCAAAACACACCTCCATCCCGGAGGCTATCCGCCCCCGAGGTGTGAACACTCCTCCTTGAATACATTAATCATAATAAAAGTACGTATGACTAAAGTCACTCAAACTCCACTTTGAAGATAAAAAAATAATATAAAAATAGCCTGAGAGAGAGGGGATGTCAGGGAAGGCGCCATCGCGAAGAATTCCACCGCTGATTTCCGGGATCAGTCGACGGGCTGAGCCTCTCTTCCCCCCCATAGGGACGCCTTTGGGTAAGACTTCGATTACACCGAGCGCTTTCTCGGGGACTTAGAAATTTCTCTAGAGAATCTCTACCCTACATTTATAGCCAGGCTGTATCGTTTATAATTTTGTCGCGCGTTTGTATACTTAGCAATATCTTTATTTGCACGTGCTTTGCAGACAGTGTATTTATCACCGGCAATCCTAAAGAACCTGTATATCTGTTGTTTAAATAAACTGCACTGTTTAAGTAGCTAGCCGTTTCGCTTTCTCACTGAACGCGACCAAAACTTGAGAGAGGCCGTGCTAATTCAGGAGCACGACTAGACTGAAGGTGCAGTCCACTATTAGTGTATCCAAATCGTAATAGTTTAATACATATTAAACGCGATTGGACTGATAGTGCTGAATTGGGCATCACTCAGAATTTAAACCTAGCTGCACCTAGCCTCCCACCTCGGTGAGGAGTGTTAGAACGCAAGGGGGTTTATCTTCTGCCAAAATAGCAGATTAGATGCTATATCTAATACCCCATAGATACCCCACAAGCTTCAGAACTTTATTTTATGGTGAGTTGCATTGAATGCACAACTAAATCTGACAGGGACTCCACAACATGAGCTTCACTAGGCCCTGAAGGCTAATTCCCTCCATCAGATATCCCTAAATGCACCTGTGTCAGCAAATTGACATGATAGTCACATGAGGCAGTCTCCCTATGGGACTTGGACTTGAGTTATTTCTGAGCAACATCCAGTTCAAGATCCACAGACTGTCACTCTGATTTTAAAAAATACGAACTTCCATCTTTTCAGCACAGACATTGAGAAGAAATGGAATAATTAATAGACTTTCATGTGGTAGTTTTTTTCTGGAAATTTGCTTCAAAAATGAAAAAAACTGATCTAAAGAATAAGATTAAATCTCTCTCAAAAAAACCAAAATGAAGTGGGTGGAGGTTACTAATTCGGGCCCATGTGGAGATGTTCATTTTGATATAATTTGATCTAATTTGATCTACTGCTCACAAACAGAGAATGACTAGTGGGAGATGTGGTGGTCGGAGGTCGTCTTGGGTTTAGTGATCATGAAATGGTCAAGTTTTCAATTCGTACCGATGTAAGGAGGGGGGTTAGCAAAACCTCCACCTTGGACTTCCGGAGGGCGGCCTTTGGGTTGTGCACGACACTGGTTGAGAGAGTCCCTTGGGAGATAGTCCTGAAGGGCAAAGGGGTCCAGGAAGGCTGGACGCTCTTCAAGAAGGAAATCTTAAAGGCCCAGGAGCAGGCTATCCCCAAGTGTCGCAAGTCTAAAGGGCAGGGAAAATGGCCAGTCTGGATGAATAAGGAATTTCTGATGGGATTTAGGAATAAAAGGAGGGTTTACCACCTTTGGAAGAAGGGACAGGCAACTCAGGAGGAGTACAGAGATCTCGTTAGGTTATACAGAGAGAAAATTAGGAAGGCAAAAGCCCAGCTGGAGCTCAACTTGGCCACTAACATTAAGGACAACAAAAAAAGTTTTTATAAATACATCAACAAAAAGAGAGCCAGGGAGAATCTCAATCCCTTACTGGATGCAGGGGGGAAAGTTGCAACCAAGGACAAGGAGAAGGCTGAGATACTTAATGCCTTCTTGGCCTCTGTCTTTAATAGTCAGACCAGCTATCCCCAGGGTGTTCAGCCTCCTGAGATGGAAGATAAGGATGGAGAGCAGAACAACCCACCCGTAATCCAGGAGGAAGTATTCAATGATCTGCTTCTGCACCTAGACACACATACGTCTATGGGGCTGGATGGGATTCACCCAAAGGTTCTCAGGGAGCTGTTGGGAGAGCTCACCAAGCCTCTCTCCATTATCTATCAACAATCCTGGTCAACAGGAGAGGTGCCGGATGACTGGAGGGTGGCCAATGTGGCGCCCATCTACAAGAAGGGCCGGAAGGAGGATCCCGGAAACTACAGGCCTGTCAGCCTGACCTCTGTACCGGGAAAGATCATGGAGAGGATCATCCTGAGTGAGCTCTCAAGGCAAGTGCAGGGCAGCCAAGGGATCAGGGCCAGCCAGCATGGGTTTAGGAAAGAGAGGTCCTGCCTGACCAACTTGATCTCTTCCTATGACCATGTGACCCGCTTTCTTGATGAGGGGAAGGCTGTGGATGTTGTCTACCTGGACTTTGGTAAGGCCTTCGACACCGTCCCCCACGGCATTCTCCTGGAGAAACTGGAGAATCATGGCATAGACAAGTGTACCCTCCGCTGGATAAAAAACTGGCTGGATGGCCGTGCCCAGCGAGTTGTGATTAATGGAGCAAAATCTGGTTGGCGGCTGGTCACCAGTGGTGTCCCTCAGGGCTCAGTTTTGGGGCCAGTCTTGTTCAATATCTTTATTGATGATCTAGAGAAGGGGATTGAATGCACCCTCAGTAAGTTTGCGGATGACACCAAACTAGGTGGGAGTGTTGATCTGCTTGAGGGTAGGAAGGCTCTACAGAGGGACCTGGACAGGCTGGATCGATGGGCCAAGGCCAATTGTATGAGGTTTAATAAGGCCAAATGCCGGGTCCTGCATTTCGGTCACAACAACCCCGGGCAACGCTACAGGCTTGGGGAAGAGTGGCTGGAAAGCTGCCCAGCAGAAAAGGACCTGGGGGTGCTGCTGGATGGCCAACTTAACATGAGGCAGCAGTGTGCCCAGGTGGCCAAGAGGGCTAATGGCATCCTGGCTTGTATCAGGAATAGCGTGGCCAGCAGGAGTAGGGAAGTCATCGTGCCTCTGTACTCGGCACTGGTGAGGCCTCACCTCGAGTACTATGTTCAGTTCTGGGCCCCTCACTACAGGAAAGACATTGAAGTGCTGGAGCGTGTCCAGAGGAGAGCCACCAAGCTAGTGAGGGGTCTGGAGAACAAGTCCTATGAGGAGAGGCTGAGGGAGCTGGGCATGTTTAGTTTGGAGAAGAGGAGGCTGAGGGGAGACCTCATTGCCCTCTACAACTACCTGAAAGGAAACTGTAGAGAGGCAGGGGTTGGCCTCTTCTCCCAAGGGAATAACCACAGGACCAGAGGAAATGGTATGAAGCTGCGGCAAGGGAGATTTAGATTAGATATTAGGAAGAATTACATTAGTGAAAGAGTGGTCAGGCACTGGAAGAGCCTGCCCAGGGAGGTGGTTGAGTCACCATCTCTAGAGGTATTTAAGAAACGTCTAGATGTGGCACTTCAGGGCATGCTCTGAAGGGCAGAGATTGTAGGTTGTTTGGTTAGACTCGATGATGTCAAAGTTCCTTTCCAACCATGAAGATTCTGTGATTCTGTAATCTTCAAGCAAATATAATTGCTATGGAGTTTGATTTGAACATTTCTATTAAGATCCATTTAGAGGGAATCAAGAAAAGCTAAGAACAGGAGACAAAAAGTGAATTTTCAGGAAGCAGTAGATAAAAAGCATTCATCACGTAAATTTCAGTCTCTTGATTCTATCTAGATCAAGTGGCAAAAGGCCTTCTTTTCTTAAGAGGTACCTTTTCCTGCCTTGGGAATAAATACAGGTTTAACAAAAGTAAAAAGGAGTAAAATCTAGCATATGAGAACCCCTCATAATAATTTGTTAGGTTTGCGTCATTTCACACTGCAGGTGTTCTTCCCTGGGGACATTTTATAGAAGAAATATTATCAACTAAGAAATGTCACAGATCAACTTATTTAGAGCGTAGCCACAAGAACAAATCTATCCCTGTCTTTGTCATATTAGTGAACAATTCTAGGATGTGTTTTCTTTATTAATAGTTGTTGTTTCTTTTTCCCTGAAAAAGGTTTTAATTATCAGATCTTTATTTAAAGACTTTTAATTAGACTTTTGACATAGCTCTGCAAATGATAGAGAGAGAAAAACAAAGAGAGAAAGAGGGTTTAGATCTTCCAAATGTTTGATAAGACTGCCTGTCTGACAGTAACAGATTTGCCTGGATTGGAGTTAAATAATACAGAGAGAATGAAACTATCAAGCACGGTCATTCTTTAATGTCAGGATGTATGATACATAGTTGGTTACTCCATAATGAAGCATCAGTATTCATTATAATATTTCAGTTTTGACTTGGTAGTCTTTGGTTCTCTTGTTTCTTTCTGCACAGAAGATATGGCAACTAAGAACACTTGTAAAGCTGTACCTCAAACTAGCCTCCTCTTTTTTTTTTTTTTTCTTTCTGTGTATTTGTTGATATTAATTAGTATCAAGTACTATTCTAATAAATATTAACTTACATCTATTAAGAATGCTGACATCAGAAAATATCCTAGAGACAGTCTTCAGTTTCTGTTATAAGAACATGCATTGACAAATAAGGCCTCAAGACATCAGCTTGAACACTCATTTTTACTGAGAAGAAAACTGAGCAGACTAAGTCTGCACTGCAGCCTCAAGAAGTTCTCTGCAAACTTTGATTTTCTCTAAAAAGATTATGCCATAACTCAGTATACTGTTTCTTTACAAAATGATTAGTCTAAGCAGTAAAAAGTGAGCTTGTGGAGATTAGGTAACAAAACTTCTTGCATGGTATAGTCCGAATCTTCTACCGGCAAAAGGCAAACACAATTTATATTAAAAACCACAAGAATTTCTTCTTAGTTTAGTTGAAATATTAACATTCTAAACAAAGATTTATTATTTGTCCGTATCTACTTATTGTAGGAAAATTAAAAAAATAATAATTATTATCTACCCCTTTTTCTGATGTTATGTTGATCCTTATGTTGCCCTTGGCTTCAGTCTGAGGAGTGAGTACAGTGAATTATCTACATTCCGAGTTCTTTACCAAGAGGCATATGATATTGATGGTTTCTTTCTTTACATTCTAGGATCTGCATAGTTTCATTTTACTTACTTGTGATCTTACTTTGCACCTTGCTCCATCTTCATTGTTTTGCAAGTCCACGTCACAGTCAAATTTTCTACATATGGTACATTATACATATATTAGCTGCTGCTTCTTTCTCTTTGTTACCCTCAAATTTGTTTTGCCTGCTTCCTAGGTCTGTACTTCTCTGACTATTTGTGGGATATTTACAGTCTCAGGGTTTCCACTGTCAGCCTGTTCCTTTCTTAGAATCACAGAATCATAAATTGGTTAGAGTTGGAAGGGACCTTAAAGACCCTTGACTAGTTCCAACCTCCCTGCCATGGGTAGATACACCTCCCACTAGACTATCATCGATGCAATGCTTTTATTTCTGGAGACTACATCATTAAATTAGAGTTTTACAGATTTTGCTCTATATTAAATAACTACTTGTTACTAGCATGTCTATAAAAATCAGTTATATGATACAAAAATAAGCAAAAGTAAAATAAATTATGCAGAAACTTTGTCTTTAGAAAAATTCCTGTTGCTGCTAATCAGTGTGAAATAAAGCTCCAGGCAGCTAAGCCAAGGTCAGACATGACAGGACTGACAAACTTCAGCTCTGAGGCCTTGCAAAGAGAGCACAGAATCAATGGCAATGCTGTATTTACTTGTCTATCAAGCTACAATCCCCTCTTTGGGTAGTCCACAGAGGACACACTAACACTACTGACAGGGATGTTACAAACCATTCTATGACTCAGAGGTCCTAATGAGGATTGGGCAAAGCACCTTCTTGGTGCTTTTCTAGCACTTTCCTACCTGTTCTTGCCTTTTCTTGACCTACATAAATCTGAGGGTAGTCTGGAGTCTGTTATTGTGATGTGTAACCATTACTTGATTTGCCAAGTGTTTGACTTTTGTACGCAGTAGAATACATGAAAGCAACAAGGCTATTATACTTGCTAAAATCAGTCCTATACCATGTAAAGTTGACTTCAAAATTCCTGTCTATGAAAGAGATCATCCCACACACTCTATGATGGGGAAACATATTTTTCCCTTTATTAACATCTGAGTCTAAGCATTTATGCATGCCCATCCATGCAGTTCAATGCTAGCAACTGATACCAGTAAGGCTCTCCTGGCAGGCTTTGTATCTCAACTGTCAATTGCTTCATACTGAATAAAACAGTAAGTTGTTCTGTGCTGTGGATCTTTACAGTAACCTGTCCCACCAAAAGTTACTTTCTATGATTTCAGTTTCTTCACCCATTGAGACCAGTTCCTCTTGGGTGGAATCGATGGCTAATTCCACTTTACTAAATGATGCAACAGCTTTTTCAATTTGTTTCTTATCTTAAAATCTACTCCACACTGGTTTTCCCAACACTATTTCTCAGTGCTATTTCCCATAGACTATTGCATTCCCAAACTAGGGCTTAGAAAACTGTCACTTAAGTAACACAATTTGAATCTGTTCAGATAGCTACTTTGCTATTTGATTTGGCTTCTTGTAGAGCAGTGCAGATGACTTGTACTCTGGCTGCATGTATTGAAGGTGGGGAGATTCTCACTTGCAGTGTGTATCCATCACCAAGCCTGCATGAATACTACATACCCTGTGAAAGTCTTCAGCTTCTTGTCTTCTTCTTGTGTGGCTCTCATTGAATTTGGAGTGATTGCTTTACTGGACTGGGGAATCCTGAGGCATTTGCCTGTCTTAACCTGATTTCTTGATGCTGACTAGGCCAAATGACGTGCTGATCTCGATCCCCATTCTTTCTTTTTTCCTTAAACAGCTCAGTTAAAAGCCTGCTAAATTCTATACACATGGGTATAAAATCTTGAGAAAATTAAGTAGTCCCTACAGAGATTTTAACTCATGCACATTTGGAAGGCCAAAAATTTTTTCTGTTTGTTGTACTTGCTCCTCATTAGTTGTGATCAACATTCATGTCGCAGACCTACTTCTGTGCATTTCACTTTGTATTAGCTGAATTTTTTTTTTTTTTACTTTGGATCTTTTCACAAAACTTTTTATTGTTAGCTCTTTTGCTTCTATTTGAATGCGGTCAGGGATTAATAAAAAATCTGCATATGAAATTACATGGGCTTGATTAACTTATGGTATTTTTTGAGTGACCAGATAACATGAGCACAACATGTATCTAGGGTATTGTGAAATCCTTGGGTAACTCAATGAAAGCAGAGCCACTGTCTTTTGAATGTAAAGACAAGCTTGTACTAACAACTCCTAGAAATATGTCGAAAAAACATTTGCAAATTTGGATTTTATTTTTTTTTTTCACTCTCTACATTGCCTTAGGCATTATTTCTTTCAGAACCTTTGGCATTTTTGCTACAACAGCATTTAGTCATTGCCAGGCAAAATGGTCCATAGGTAACAATAATCACGCTCAGGCAGTGTTGTATATCAAGTGGGTATTTACCTTGACAAAATAAAGTCTGTCACTGACTGAGCATCAGCCTCCAGGCATATGGTTTGTATCAAAATATTTCACAGATCTAGGATTTGAGACATTAAATAATTCGAGAATTTTAATAATTTCCTCAAAGTGGTTTAATTCTGCACTGTACCTTTTGCAGCAACCTAGCTCAAAGGTGCAACAAAAACCACAGACCTATGATAGCAATCACCTAACATTGCGAACAATCTGTTAGGTTTATGTCAGACTACACCAGTGCCTAAAATTATCTGTCTGTTAAAATGCATATTTGATTTGGGCCTGTGTAAATAATACCATAGGGTTTTTCAATACTATGACATTAAATAGAGAAGGTTCAGTCCTAAAAAATAACAGAAAGAAAACAAAGTAGGATATATCTGAAACAAAGGCCTGTGAAAAATGAGTGCTTCTGCAAAAAAAAAAAAAGAACAGCAAAGGAGAATATTATAAAATTGGAAATACATTGAAAATTGGAATAAATGTTTTAGTTACTTATTGATCACATTCCAGTAATTAGTGAAAAAGTGCTAATTGCTGGGATATGGTGGAAACAGTCCTTTGAGGGATTAATTCTCCTAACTAAATCGTTTAAGTAGAAGAGTAGGTATCATTCCCTGCCTTTCTTAGCAGAAACATAGGAAATATGTGATACCAAAAGGGTTTTTCGGTGCAGCTTTGTCATTATAGAAAAGGGACAGAGTACTCAGAAGATAAAGGCATGATTCAGAGACTGCTAATAGTTTCCAAGTGTTACAGACAGAACAAAATTTTGCTGCCCTGAGAATGAGAAGCTGGGGTTAGGGTACTACTATTCAGAAAAGAAGGAGCTGGGATGGATCACTATGAAAATAAATGAGGAAAAGTCAGGAAAAATGGTCTCTAATAAAAGCCACATACTTCATTCACTTATCTAAAAGCAGAGGCAGTGGTTGGACAGGGTTTCCAGAGCACTGGAATAGGCAAAGATGTCAGCAGCTGCATTGTGCTTCTGTTGCTTCCATACATCCTTCGCCTAAGGCAATAATCTGTTTTGCCTATGCTCAGATGCAACTGTGCGGTGAGTTTTCTGACAATTCTTTAGCAAACTAACATTGAAATCAGTGGATTTATAGCATATACTCTTATTCATGAAATGCGGAATGACAGCTTAAAAAGCTGTTGAGCTGTTTCCAGTAATGTATGTGCAAGTGTATGTACCAAAACTGTGCTTCCAACCACACATATTAACATCTGGTTTTAATTCTATGTTTGCTCATGTGCTTGTGTTCAGGAACAGTTAGGAGTCATGGGGTAAAATTTAGGCAAGATCTTTGTCTATAAAAAGCAATCGGGTAAATTTACATATTTACACCTATAGAAAAAAACATTTTTATACGTTCACTTTGTAAGCACAAACGTTCATGTGACATTCGTTAGCCAAACTTGCTTAAAGAGCTCATATATCACTTTGGAAACATGAATAGAAGCCTAAGTACAGCAGAATTCACCTACATAAAAGCAATGGACTTATGCTTCTACATGTCAAAATTTAATATTTCCTGTAGAGGAAATATTAAGCTTCATCCTTTAAGAAATGACTAGGAACACACTGTAAATACTAGGGGCACCTTATTCTTTTATCAAAAGCAGAAAAGCAAAGCTTACTTTTTTTTTAGAATAATTTTTGAAGGTGCAAGGCACTTATTTGCGTGCACTGAAGGTAAATAACATATATAAAATATACTAAAAATATTGATTTCATAATTTTTGTCTAGATTTCTATTATAGTCTCTGTGACTTGCAGAAATAGCTACTTCAATAATCCTCTACATGTATATTTTTGAAACAGCTATAGAACACTATAAAAACTGAGGTGAAATAAGTTACCTAAAACATAAAGAATATTTCCATCTTATTTTCTTCTTTTTAAGATAAAAATGTCCAAGAATTGACTGCTTTTATGACCTATGACCTTAAAATCTCTCTCCCTCTCTCTTTCTAAGAGACTTAGTGGAAGCTGAAGAAAATTCAAGGGGAAGAAAATAAAGGACTTAACCTTTATGATCCTATAAAAGGCTGAATCACTAAAACAGTTAAAGAATAATTATTCTCTCACCAAAAGTCAGAAAGAAGATTTTGCAAGGAAGAAGTCGCCTTAGCAACTCTCACAAAGCAGCTGTGGTCAGTTTGAATTACTGTTACAGCTAGATATGCTGTTATTTTGGAATAGTGTAAACAGCCCTATAGCTCAGGTTCTTCCATAATTTCTTTCAGAAGCTGCAATTCTCAGGGGTTATTAATAACTTGACCATTTGAAATTGCATCAAAGACTTTGCATACAAGTTGTCAGTGTGGACACTTATTTCTTGTCACATGAAAAATTCAAATTTGGTAAGATTTTTTTCCTTCAGCTCTATGTTAAAATGAAAAAATAAACAGTGATTTTTGATACCTCTCAAAAGCACTATCAAATCAATAAGTTTTTTCTTCATTGTTGGATAGCTGTGGGCTTTTTTGCAACTTCTTGAAGGTGTGTACCCATCATGATACTCAGAAGCACTTGTAAATGATATATACATCCAACTATATTGATATTTTGGGTGAATGAGAATTTTAAATGTCTCTCAAAGTTATCTGATTCCATAAACACCCATTCATATGATTTTAATTTCTTTTGTTATTAAACACGGCTAAATATATCTTAATGGTTATGACAAACAAGACAATCAAGAAATGGGTAGAGGTATCCAAAGAGGTCCAGAATTTATCCTTATTTAACACAGGTGCAACTTAGACTGACATCAGTTAGATATATGAGCTTTCTAAGCTTCCAGAAGTAGGTTTTGATCACAGTCTAATTAAAGAAGTCATGAAATGATTGCATAAACTGAACTATCTCACATTATCCTATATAGAATTAAACTGTATCTAAATTAATATTGTGAATTTAGGTAAAGAATTTAGGTTATTCCTCAAGGCAAATGACTTGTTTTAAATATACTAATTTCAAATCATTTCCCAAATGCTGTTTGAAATTGTTCTCATACTCAGTTTCACACATTGTCTCAAAATCTTTGGTTGTTTTGGAGAAAATAGATCAGCTTCCTCAGGATCCATTTTTATATATGTAATATTCTGTGGAAAACAGCAATGCAAACTGATACAAAAAGAAAGCCAAGTAGTGATCAGGTAGAAAGTTAATGAAATAATAATATAATAATAATATCCTTGTTTCCAAGTGACAACCAGATTCTCCACACACTTTCCTGACCTTACAACTCTGCTTTCACTTAGTTGTGAAATCACAGCTGGTTCCTAAAGAATCACTGAAATGTCTTAGAAAGAAGTCCAATATCCTAAAATTAATATTCTTTCCTTTGCTTCTTTTCAAATGCTTATAAACCATGTGGTGCCTTTAAATGTTAAATATCTAATATATATATCTAAATATCTGAGGAAAGATTAATTTAATTTAGAACTATAGCTTGCCCAAGATTTTAAATGGCTGTTCTAAAGCAAACAGCATTTAATTTTATACACATTCTGTTTTTATCTTCACCGGATTTACATCAACCTTCTAGAAAATTAGTGAATTGCTCATCAGATCTCCGAAGACACAATAATGTTCAAAAATCATTATACTATATTTTTCTTCTTATCCCGTGACTTGGTTAAGCTATTGAATTTATTTTATTCTAATACAAATGTACTCCCATTACTATAATTTATAAGACATTACATACTGTGAACTTAATTTCATTTGATGTTAGACACCCAATAGTTATTAGATGTTTACAGCTGGCTTAATATGGCTAAACTCATTTTTTAAACCATACAATGAAATAGGCACTTTAAGAATTAAGTTCATGTAACTGAATTTGTATGTCTAAATTTGACATGTCTAGAGTTAGATAAAGTTATTTGTGCCTTGAAAGTCCACATATTATCACACCTTGAGGGAAATAATCCCTGTCCTGGCCTTGGTTAATGATGACAGTCACTTTCATTATTCATTTTACATGTGCCAGTAGAGGGTTTGTATGTTCTTACACTCAGGGGAAGGATGATTTCAGTACTCTATGCTCTCCCTGTATAACTGTAAATAACCATTTCAGAACAGAATTTGTGAAAATGAATCATTAATAATCTAAATTCTATGCAATTTAAGCTACTCAATTTATCCAGGATTCAGTCACTACAAACTAACTTGGAGAAAAGGGCTTAATGAGAATTATCTGAGTTGGCAGTAACTCAGTCTAAGATGTTTTCCTGTACGAAGTTTATATATGTATATATAATGTACATGTATATGTATAATCATAGGCACATACACATATATCGACGGGACCCTACAGACAAGACTTTCGGAATGGTTACTTTAATGAAAAAAGTGGAGAGGTAGACTAAAAATGGAAAGAACCATAAAATCACATAAAAAAGGAGGTTGAAAGGGACCTCCGAAGGTCACCTAGTCACACCTCTTGCTCAAAGCAGGAGCAACTTCAATATTAGTTCAGGTTGTTCATGGCCTTATCTAGCTGAGTTTTGAACATCTTCAAAGACAGAAATTCTGTAATCTCTTGAAGTAAACTGTTCCAGTGCTTAACCTCTCACTGTGAAGAATGTCTGTATCCAGTAGGAATTTCTCTTCATGCAACCTCATTTTTTTGCCTCTTGTCTTTTTGCTGTGCACGTATGATAAGTGTCTGACTCCATCAGGTCTACAACACCCCCTTAAGTTGTGGTGAGTTCCTTGACCCAGCCTTCTCTTCTTCAGGCTGGACAAGTCCAGCTCTCTCAGACTCTCTTCGTACATCTTATTCTTCAGACCCCTGATCACCGTGGTGTCCCTTGGCTGGGCATTCTCTCATTCACTGACATCTTCCTTGTACTGGGGTGTCCAAAACTGGACACAGTATTCCAGAGGCAATCTCACAAGCATCAAATAGAGCAGAATAATAATAGCCTTGACCTGTTCACTACACCCTTGCTAAGGCAGCCTAATTAGTTTTCTTTCTGCCAGGGTACACTGCTGGCTCATGCTCAACTTGTTCTACCTGAGGACTCCCAGGAACTTTTCTATAAAAAAAGCTTTCTATCCGACCAGTTCTGAGACTATACTGAGGTTATTTTGACTCAGGAAGGATTTTGCATTTTTTATGTTGGCCTATTCGTACAGTTTTCTGAGGTCTTTCTGAATGGCAACCCTGTCCCCCAACATACCATCATCTCCTCCTCATTTAATATCACCCACAAAATTGCTGCTGGTGCATTCCACCTTATTGTCTGGGTAATTGATGATGATATTGTCCCTAATGCAAAAAGGAAGAATGTTATCTGGAAATCAAGAAATTGCTGAAAAATGTCATTTGTATTTTCTTCTTCATTGTCTGCAAAATGGTGAATATCAAGTTTCAGAGATGTGGAATAAAAAACTGATGTTAACTTCTCTCTTTTGAGAAGATACTGAGAAGACAACAAAAAGTTAAATGGTAGTAATCTGAAATTACCTCTGAAGCAGAAGATTATTGCTAGTTTGTCTAAACAAAGTTCTTTCAGAATGACTGAACATTGCTACACCTTCAGGTCTAGAAGACAGAAAAGAAGAAACCACTCTTACAAAGAATGAAGACTGAAAAATAAGCAATTCATTTTAAACTCAGCTTAGCACATTTAATCATGAAACTTTCACTCACATTTTAATTCATTCTTTTTCTCTACTGGATATACAATAATTTATCTTAATCTTTATCATAAAAGTAGAACGACTAGCAACTTTCATGATATAGAACAAAAAGAAGCAATGAATGCAATGCTCTAAGTCTGGCAAGTCAGTTACTCTCTGCATCTTTATAAACTGATTTGAATATAGAATTTTTTCTAAAGTTTTAAGAAAATTTAATTTCTCAAAAGCATAGTTTATTCTGTTTTATTTTGCATTTAGTGACTTATATTTCCATAAAAAAAAAAAAAAAAAAAATTCTTGCCAGCATTTAGCCTCAATACTTTTGTTTTTATTCACCAACGGAGCATTTCTCTGTGATGAATCCAGAAGTCCCATTTCTTTACAAACCTGTTTTAAATGCAGTGAATGTGCCTCTGATGAACCCAAATTATAAAGAATTCATAAATATCTATCTTAGATGTTGAAGACATTCATTTTACACTATATGGGTCTATATAACAATGTTGGTTTTCTTTTTTTTTTTTAATTTCCTCTCTTTTCACCTTAAAGTATCTAAAATATTAATAACAATGTATCAAAAAAGAGTGGGGTTACTCTCTTTTAAAGAAAAGATCCATGCAGAAAACACTATAAGGAACTAAAAGGAGTGGTAAAATACAGTGAGAAATTGCAATTTCCAGGATAAAAGTAGATGGAGTAAAAAGGATTCAAGGCATGGCAATGTTGCATGGCTTTGAAAAGAACCCAAAAGCATCAGGAATGACATCTAAGAGCTCTGGAGTAGGAGAAGTGGGTGTCTGTGGTTGAGAAGTTTTGAGTTCCGTCATGATTCTGTGACTGGGAGCAGAACTTGAGAACTTTGCTGAAATCAGTGTACACAAAACAAAACATTTTGGTTTAAGTCATAAATTCTGTAATATCTATATATTTCAGATTTGCAACAGACGTAGAGATGTTTAATTCATCTGAAAGGGAGTTAGTTAGGGATTTTTAGTAAACCTTACATTTACCACTCTAGAAATGTGGGTGGAATTTCATTCGGTTCTTACAGGGAAAAGGATATCGTCCAATTATGTTTTAGAAGAATGAATGTACAAACCTACAATGAAGTTATCTACGGTTGAGCTGGTTATTTAGAATCTGTTTATAATAAGTGAAGTAAGGTGAAATTCATCTCATTTTAAAATAGATTAAGTTGTGAGTTAACCCCAGTAGGCAGCTAAGCCCCACACGGCTATTCACTCACTCCTCCACAGCAGGATGGTGGAAAGAATCGGAAGAGTAACGGTGAGAAAACTTGTGGGTTGAGATAAAGACAGTTTAATAGGGAAAGCAAAAGCTACACACACAAGCAAAGCAAAATAAAGAATTCACTTACTACTTCCCATCACCAGGCAGGTGTTTAGCCATTTCCAGGAAATGTAATGGTTACTTATGAAGACAAATGCCATAATTCCAAACATCCGTCCTTGCTACTTCTTCCCTCAGATTTATTGCTGAGCAAGATGTCATACAGGATGGGATATCCCTTTGGTCAGTTAGGGTCAGATGTTTCAGCTGTGTCCCCTCTCAACTTCTTGTGCACCCCCAGCCTACTTGCTGGTAGGTTGGTGTGAGAAACAGCAAAGGCCTTGACATGGTGTAAGCACTGCTTAGCAATAGCTAAAACATGGATGTGTTATCAACAGTGTTTTCATCACAAATCCAAAATATAGCACCATACTAGCTACTATGAAGGGCTGTCACTCTATTATTAATTAATTCTGCTGGCCAGCCTGGGAACACAGCAGGCGATTCATAAAAGTCTACTTTCATACACCAGCCCAGAAATAAGACTGAAATGCTGGAGAATTAAACATTTATTGCAGAAACATTCACATTCAATATTTTTTTTCATTTATAGAATAATTATTTCAATAGTTAGGAATAATGCAAAAAAAAAATTACACAGCTGCTGATATATATTTAAGCATTCTGAAGGACTTTAAAATAGTGGCAATATTGTCACTACTAAGTCTGATTTGGACTCTAAGGGTGATCTTCTGCATTTTTCTAGAATCAGTATTTTGGACCCTTTAGGGAAAGTTGTGGTTCTGTTTTTTTTGTTGTGTTTTATTTATTTATTTATTTATTTCTCTATTTTAATTAAAATAAAGGATTAGAATTCCTCAGGCTTTTCCATTTTTTTAATTTTGCTGTATTTCCTCTGTTGTCATGTGCAAGTCAATATTTCTGTGTCTCTTTTTCCTAGGTTGCAAGATGGATTTCATGATTTTCAGAATATTATTTTTGTGAAGGTTATTGAGATCTCAATGTGAACTGTTTTGGAAATGTTAATTATTAAAAACTTGAATTTAACTCATAAAGTCAGAATTTAAATCTAAACTTCATGAACTTATTTCCCAGAAAGTTTAAAAAATCTTTAAAAAATAATCACACAATGACTGAAAACAAGATTTTAAAAATCTGGCTCTTCCTTTTTAGATTCCCTGTGATCAGTGTTGCCATCTTCTGTCTGGCTGTTGAATAATCAAATTCTCAATGTCCAAACATAAGATCAGAAAAGAAAATAACACCATAGGATAAGTATGGACATAACAGTTTGGTCCAAAGGTTTGTCCTGGCTCCAAAAGTACTCAACAACACAGAGACAGGAGCATATAGGAATAGAGTATAGGATAAGGTAAGCATTTGGTGATACTTCTCACAAATAGTTTCCCAGTCTGCAACAATCCGCATCTGAGTAACTTGTCAAATAAAACTTTCTAAGCTTTTAGTATCTTTTGATGGATTTCTTTTGCTCAGACTTATCCATCATCTCTTGAATGTCCATTAAATTTTTTAAACTCATCAGGGTGCTGTGGCAAGAATTTATGCAATTGAAGTATGCATTTTATGAAGAGCCACCTCCTTATGTTTATTCTCTGGCTACCATCTGCTAGTTTCATACAATGTTTCCTAATTTGTATTTTGGGAGAGACAGTAAACTGCCTTCCTCATGCCATTCACAGATTCAATTTTTTTATTCTATCATTCATCTCTCTTAGTTAATCTTTGCCACAGTCCTTGGTCATACTTGCTCTTCTTTGCACCTTTTCCAAATCTTTTTCAGCTATGGAAAGAGGGGAAAGAGAGCAGGTCTTATCTCAGTAATCAGAACATAGCTAAACACAAATATATGTGGTGGAGTAACAATGTTCTCCAAGTTCTTATAATTTCTGTTATTCCACTGGGTATTTTTGACTACTTCCGAGGACAGATCCTTCTTCAGATTTTTCATTCCAGGAACAATCATTTTCACTAGTGTTGCAGATAAAAGTATATATTCCAACACATAAAGTTTAGGGAATGAATCCTGAATTCTGATGTTTTAATGCCACTTTCTGACTTGAGTCACTATAGAATCTGAAGAGTTTCAGTTTAATGTTTTTTTCATTTCCAAACCCCCTGCTTAGTGACAATTGAAGTCAATGCAATAGTTTACCTACTGTCCTGGTTCCGGTGGGGATAGAGTTAATTTTTCCTGGTATTCCATGCCATGTGAGCCACGCCCACCCTGAGCTGCCGGGGGAGGGGGCAGGAAGTTGCTGCTTAAAAGCGGGCTGGGGCATCCCGGGTCTGGCCGGCCGGCCAGCGGCGGGGAGCAGCGGTTCCGTAATCGCGTTTGTATATTCCCCTATCCGTGGTGCTGGTGCTGGTGCTGCTGGTGGTGCTGCTGGTGGTGCTGCTGGTGGTGCTGGTGGTGGTGGTGGTGGTGGTGGTGGTGGTGGTGGTGGTGCTGCTGCTGCTGCTGCTGCTGCTGCTGCTGCTGCTGCTGCTGCTGCTGCTGCTGCTGGTGGTGGTGCTGGTGGTGGTGGTGGTGCTGGTGGTGGTGGTGGTGGTGTTTGCCTGTTCCCTTTGCTGTCCTGTTAAACTGCCTTTGTCTCAACCCAAGAGTCTTGCCTTTTCTTACGATTCTTCCTGTATTAGGAAGGCGCGAGTGAGCGGCACGTGGTTCTTTGTTGCCGTCTGAGGCTAAACCACGACACCTACATATCGCCATTTTAGGAATTTAGAGACTTCTTGCTAGTTACAGTGTGATTATTGTAGCTTACAGAGTTTAAGAAGTTTTGTTTTCCCAATATATCTTCTTTCTATTTACATTAAGATATTTTTATTTTAATAAGAAGAAAATAAAGATCTATAAGGACAAAATTTTAAATATTTTCAAAATATATTTTTAGTGGAAATTCATATTTAGGCAATAATTGCATAATTATTAAAGAAGAGACACTATTGGTCTATATTTTACTATAAGAACTGTATATTTAATACTGACTGTGCTCAACTTGCAATAAAAGCATTTACATATCATAATAAAAAAAAAAATCAAGAAAATCATAAATGTGGTCTTCCAGTTTCTAATAACATCAACTTTTTATTGCAGCAATAGCCAGTGCAAATCTCATTGAAAAATCCAAAACATAGATCACTTAAAAAATATAACAAAAGAATTGAATAACAAAGCTAGACTGCTTCCTTTATTCATCTCTAGATTCCATTTTAGTTGTCCCTTTTCTGTCTGGGTTTTCTGAGGGCTGGGTGCATTAGTAGGTTGATTTACACATTTAACTAAGATTTCTATGTAACCTAAAAAAATGTTCATTAACAAACATGCTTTACTCATCAGGAAAGAAGTCATACAAGATTGTTTAATGCAAGGCATGACAGTACTTATTTAAACACATTTTTCAACAGTTAGAGGCCTGCAATGAGTGTATACTGCTGTTAAAAAGCTACTTAAAATGTGCCCTTAAAATGATTATGCACTTATACCTCTGCATGCACAGTTCAAGCTATGATTTTATCAGAACTGTGATCCGTATCTGACATGAATTCTTTTGCTAGGAATCTTATCATATTAACTTACATATTTCTTACAAAATATGTAAGTTAATCTTATCATATTTCTTACAAAAATGTGATGTGCCTTTTAAAAGAAAGCTTTGTGCTCATCAATATCCTAATACCAAATATTTAGCTTAAATTTATGGTTGCAAAACAGAAATGCAATAACCTATTCAATCCCTATATGGATTTGTGCCTGTAGTAATACTTGGACTCTGTTATTAAAGAGAGTTCTAACCTTGCAGAAATGAAACTATTTGATTGTGTGGAAAAGTGCACAATCATCATTAGAGATATCAAAAAAGCCCAAAGTTTTGCAAGCAGATCTCTTCAAAAACTTCAGCTTGCTAGAAAAGTGTAACAGAAATATTCCACTTTTGCTTATAATTCATGGCAGTCAAACTTCTGCTCAAAATTCCAGAAACCATTAAGAAATGAATTTCTAACTTGTGATATACATGTACGGTCTTTCAACAGAACCAAAGTCCTTTAAACAGAGAAACGAACTTGGCAAAAGTACAAGCTCATGGATCAGAGGTTGAAATTTTACAGGATTTTTACATTTTAGTACAAAAGGCTAAGGTTAGTTTCACAAAGAGGATTGAGTTTTGTTCTTAATATTATCACAGATTTTCTCCATGAGTCTTAAAAAAAAAAAAAAAAAATCACTTTCTAAAAAGAGTATTAGTCAACAATAGTTAACATTTTTGAAAGCCTCTATGAAAGCACTAAGCAACAGCAACGAACAACTGTTTCAATTATTATTACTCAACCCCCACTAAAAACAAACATAGCTGCTTTCTGAGAAAAAAGCAAGTCTCAAGACTTGATGTATTTCTACACCAGACTTGCTTTATAAGTTAGTATAAACTTGAACCCAATCTAAATATTTTCTAACTTAGAAAATGCATATGACAGCTTCACGGTATGATTCCTGTCACTTTCATTATTTGAAAATGATGTGATCTATCAGTAGACAGGGTATCTTGCATAGTTTACTCTTCTTCTACACTTGTTTTGATTGCTTTGATATTACTTGTAATTAGGAGTGCAATACTGAATTATGAAAATATTAAGCAAGCATAAAAGCTACTGACTGGAACATTTTATGATGGAGAAAACAACTCTGAGCTTTCAGAAGTCAGTCTTAAGGCTGTCTAACATAATGTCAAGTGATGAACTACTCAGTTAATGAAATGTCAAATTAAGAAGAATACCTATTACATGATGCTCTATATAAATTCTGTATATTGAAGGTGGGGTTTGGTTTTTTGTTACTCACTTGAAACTGACTTCTAATTAGCACAAAATAGCTAATGATTCTGCAAAATATTTGAGTTTGGAAGCAAACATCTTTAGATTTCTAATTGAATAATTATGCCACAGGGATTTAAATATTACAGAACTGTAGAAGATGGAAGAGACCTCTGGAGGTCATTTGGTCCACCCCCTCGCTTAGGCAGGGTCACCTAAAGCCAGCTGCCCAGGACCATGTCCAAATGACTTTTGAATATCTCCAAGGATAGAGACTCCACAGTCTCTCTGGGAAACCTGTGCCAGGGCTTGGTCACCCTCTGACTGGAAAATAAAGTGTTTCCTGATGTTCAGAAGGACCACCCTTTGTTTCAGTTTGCGCACATTGCCTCTTGTCCTGTCACTGGGTACCATTGAAAAGACCCTGGCTCCGTCCTCTTTGCACCCTCCCTTCAGGCATTTATGTACATTGATAAGATCCTCCTGAGCCTTCTCTTTTCTAGGCTAAACAGTCCCATCTCAGACTTTCCTCATAGAAGAGATGTTCCAATTCTTAATCATCTTTGTGGCCATTTGCTGGACTGTCTCCTGCTCTTGTACTGAGGAGCCCAGAACTGGACACAGCAATTGAGGTGTGTCCTTACCAATGCTGAGTAAAGAAAGATCACTTCCTTTTGTCTACTGGCAATACTTTGCCTAATGCAGCCCAGGATGCCATTAGCCTTCTTTGCTGCAAGAGCACATTGCTGGCTCATATTCAACCTGGTGTCCACCAGGACTCCCATGTAATTTTCTGCCAAGCTGCTTTCCAGCTTTCTGACCCCAGCATACATTGGTACTTGGGATTGTTCTTCCCCAAGTGGAGAACTTTGGACTTCTCCTTGTTGAACTTCATGTGGCCTGTTGGCCCATTTATCCAGCCTCTCGAGGTCTCTCTGGATGGCAACACAACCATCTGGCACAGCAGCCACTCCTGCCACTTTGGTGACTTCTGCAAACCTGCTGAGGGCATGCTCTGCCCCATCATCCAGATCATTAAGAAGTTAAACAGGACTGGACACAGTATAGCCTTCTGGGGTCCACTGGCAGTTACTGGCCTCTAACTAGACTTTGTTCTACTGATCACCACCCTCTGGGTGTGGCCATTCAGCCAGTTTTCAATCCACCTCACTGTCTGCTCATCCAGCCCATACATCAACACCTTCTCTATGAAGATTTTATGGGACAAAGTGCCATAGATCATAGTGAAATCCAGGTAGACAATATCCGTTGTTCTCACCTTATCTACCAGGCCAGTCATTTAATCATAGAAGTTTATCAAGTTGGTTAAGCATGACCATAGAGCCATGCTGACTATGCCTGATGACTTTTTTGTTCTTAATGTGCCTGGAAATGGTTTCCAGGATTCGCGGCTCTACCACCTTCCCAGGGACTGAGGTGAGGCCGATT
Source organism: Chroicocephalus ridibundus (assembly GCF_963924245.1). NCBI lineage: Eukaryota > Metazoa > Chordata > Aves > Charadriiformes > Laridae > Chroicocephalus > Chroicocephalus ridibundus. The sequence continues at coordinate 52,541,922 of NC_086284.1, forward strand.
GGATTGTAGTTCCCTGGGTCCTTCTTTTTGCCCTTCTTGAAGATAGGAGTAGCATTTGCTTTCCTCCAGTCTTCGAACACTTCTCCCAGTCATGAAAGATTATTGAGAGTAGCCTCCCAATGACATCTGCCAACTCCCTCAGCACTTGTGGGTGCATGCCATTAGCACCCATGGACTTCTGTATATCCAGTTTGCTCAAGCATTCTCCAAGCTCATCGTCTTCCACCAAGGGTACCTCTTCTTCAATCTAGCATTTCCCCCTGGTTGCTGGGACCTGAGATTCCTGAAGGCCAGTCTTGCTAGTAATGATTGAGGCAAAGAAGGCATTTAGTACCTCAGCCTTTTCCATGTTCTGTGCAACCCCTATGTCTTACTGCATTCCCAGAAAGACTATCCCACATGCCACAGTAACTTTGACTTGTCTGGGCCCATTACACAGCTTTTTAAAGGGACTTATACTTGTCACTACTGTGTAACACCCATCCTGGTCTCATTTCATTTTTATGCTGTAACAAACTGAATCACTGGGGAGAAACAAAAGAAGGAATTACAAGGACTTCTAGGAAAAAAAGAAAAACTAGTGTAAGCTACCACTGCCTGAGGCTATGACCCCAACATATTCATGCTAAATGAACTTCAGGGTGACTTTATCATAGCTGAGCCTGTCACTTCTGAAGTCAGTCTTGATATATCACTGTATCTATACGGGTACATCATTTTCCACAAGTTGTATCAGCAACAATAAGCCTCCCTTTGATTACAGTATGTGAAAGGTCACCTTCAGCCCCCCGTGCTCTATTTCCCCTCCCTTCTCTCCTCCTTGACCCTGAAGCTAGGCCATACTTCTCAGCCCTGTCTCCATATTCCAGACATGTACAAGGTCTCTCCTCCCCTACGTGATGTTCTCAGCTTCAAGGAAGTTCAGCATGTCTCCACACCAGAGACCAGAAATGTGAAGGATATTCCAAAGGGCATGGAGTTGGGAAAACAAGCAAGCATATGCTGTGAAGTACAAAAATGATTCATTATTGCCATTGAAAATAAACAGAAAAACAACAAATAAATAATGTACTGTTGCCAAAAGTAAGATAAATTCAATAGTTTCACCTCAAGATGTAAGGGCACGGCTGAAAGCAGTTTAATTGCCTAGTGTAGATAAAACCTGTGAGGTCAATGCAAGCAAGGCATTGAAAATGCACAGAGAAGCAGAAAATATGAGCAGCCTTATACAGAAAAGACTGAAGGCATCACTGCCAGGAAGAAAAAAAGATGAGAAATAAAAGAAACAGGAGCTGCCCTCACCAATCTGCATTTGTAGTTGAAATTATTCCCTGGGGGTCCCTTTGTCTGATTAATGTTTGGTTTTTTTTTTTGAAATGTCAGATTCTGAGCAGATAAGTTAGTATTCACAGTCTGAGTAACTAACACAATATGTAATTGAACCTTTTTCTAACACTTTATCTATATTCTTTTACCCTGTGTAATATAACAGGAAGTGGACAAGCCACCCAGTGGGAAAGTAGGCAGATAGTTCTGTCCATTTAATAGGCATCGAGGGCATGAAAAATGTCAGTCACTGCAATGGATGTGTCATGCACCCATTGTCAAGCTCAAGGATTTGTGTGGCTATGACGACAGTACTTTAATAATAACGTGCATATGAACCCTGCTAGAATAATCCAGAACAGTATTAAATAATGATAATGACATTATATGTGCAGTGCCCACCTAGTAAGATGACAGTGTAAGTTTAGTATGCCTCAGACATGGAGTACAGGCTTGTCAGTAGAGTGATGGTACGTAATACTCAGATACCTCGTTGAAGCTGTAGAACAAAAGAATTAATCAGCAATTATGAGCAAAAAGCAATTGGACTTTCATGAACCAGTGGTAGCTGTACAGGATCATGTACTCCAGGATAAAACTCTCTTCTTTCTGGCAATTGACACCAAAGTTGCTGAATTAATTGCGGTAGTAGTGTACGACCACATATCAAGTCATCCATCATGCTAGAATCACTATCTGCACAACCACTAACTTAGTACATACTATGTACATAGCTCCCCTTATGTACATCTCCCATTCATATTACGTCTTTGTCAGATGGCTGCCATCAGCTTCTGGACTATTATGTTTAGCGTTACACCCTATCTTAATACTGTTTATATCTGCTACAGTGTTAGTCTTTATATGTTTATAGCTGCATTGTTGTGTATTGGTAACAGCAAAAAGAGCAGGAAGCCTGCATTACATCCAAAGTGATCTCTCACCCCTGAAGTAGTCTAGAGCAGATTCTGGAGTGGGCAGGCTGCCCTGGATGACAGACCAGGTTGCAACCCTGTGTGCTAAGAGAACAGTGTCTGTGGCCACTGTCCTGAACAGTGATTCCCTGGGGGAAATCAAGTGGTGGATTGTTGCACAGTGTCACAGATGTCTTAATCTTTGTAACGCTAAGGACTTTTCTGTTAGCAATTCGGTGGTTTGTTTTTCACTTGCATCTGCATAACCTTTCACCTAAGTTGCTGGGGCTGGATTTTACTGATGCTATTGTGGCAGTCCTTACCCTTGTTCCTTTTATGCATACTTATGAGTAGCTATCTAGTAAAAAAATGAGTTGAGTCCATCAAGTAATTTCTCAGTGGTTTTTTTTTCTTTCTTTCTTTTTCTTTTTTTTTTTCCCCTAGTTCTAGATCATTGTTATAATTCTGACAGATTCTTACAGATACAAAGATCAACTTTCTTGTGATGTTCCTGTGAGCCAGTCCTACATGGCTGCAAATGAATCCAGGCAAAAGGAAAGACAGGCTCATAGTTATGTCTTGCATTATTGGACTTAGTAGAACCTTAGCGGAACCTTAGCAGCTTGATATGAAGTCATTCCAGCACCTCTGTCAAATATAAAGGGAAGAGAGGATTAACATTCCAATCTTATATTTGCATTTGAAATTTGTGACTGAATAAGAACCGGAATCACAGATGAATCCACTCAGCTGACTCCTGATGACTAGTAGTAAGCAGTTTAGCAACGCTTTAGATTCCTCCTAGAAAACAGAGAAAAACAAATAATTCAAAGGCTCATATGAATAATTTTCAATTTCTCCCTTAGGATACCATGGAACATAGCTATTAAAAAAAAAAAACAAAAACCACACACAAAACCCCCCCCCCAAAAAAACCCCAAACTGATTTTCTTCATTGACACAGGAAGATGTAAGTCCTGAGTAAAATGGATATCATTCTTGATATATGGGATGCAGATTTAAAATGATGGCTCCTGTCTCATAACGCTTGGTAGGACAAGTTATCCAGGGTTGAAACATAAGACACTAGGAAATGAAATACTAAGATGTGCAATTACTTACGAACCAATACCTGCTTCCCAGCAGCTGCGGCTATTAAATGTGTGATTTCCCTTAAATTTCTGAATACATTTAGAAAAGTAGAAGTGAAAAGGTCAAAACACAGTTTCTTAAGTCCTCATTTAATAAAGCACTACACTAGATATACAAGTGATGGGCTTAGAATCCATGATTTAAAATCCTTCATTTGAAAGCAAGAAGACTAAAGTCAAATTGAAACACTGACCTGAAACACTTTCTTGGAAATATGTGATTGTGGATTTTGATGACTGCTGAGGTATAGACAAGAAAATAATGACCTGTTCCAGCAATTATCACACCAAAACCACAGTAACCTCTGCATGTATTCTACCATTCCCATTTTAAGAATTTTGAAGCTTTTGCAATTGGGGTACAAAATAAGAGTCTGTTCCTTTTTTGGTCAGACCGGGATAGAAAACGGAGGATCAAATAGTTGCAAAACAGCATTTGCAGCCTAAATATAGAATATACAGTATTCCTAAAACCTGCCATGTCATAAAAGGTTATTGTACCATTTCCATGATACAATAGATTTTATTCCTATTTCAAGAACAAAAGTGTAGACATCGGTGTTTACAGAAGACATATTCCCATAGTCTTTATTATACAATCATGTTTAGGAACTTCACTTTATGCATCTATAATATGCATGTATATTGATTTAATTCTAGAAAATCCCTATACATTTTCTGGGTTAGTGTTTTCAATACATTATATTTTGACAGTTGAAAAAAAAGTCTAATATTGTTTTGTTGTCAGTTTATAGTACATCAACAATATGTTAATTCAAATTAACTGAATTGTGTATGTTAGAATGTTAATATGAAAGTATTTCTGATCACATAATTTACCGAACAATGACATTTCTCTCTCTGAAGGTATGGAACATGCAGTGTGCTATCACTTAATATGTTGTGAGAAAGAACTCAAAAACAGATGATGAAGAATTTCAAAATCATATTTTCCTCCATAAGTATGCAGTCAAGTAAATTCAATGAACTGAATATTTGACTAATGGTATTGTACCATTAAAAAAGACAGAAATATTACAAAAAAACTTTCTTACTGTGCACAGTTGTTCTTTAAACGCCTCTGAAAAGCTTACAAGCATTTAATAATACAGCTGAATTTCTCAGCTGTCTTTAGATATTGTGTGGGTGACTGAAAGAAAAAAAAGTTATTAGCTGCTTTATTCTTCCTGACTTTAAAACTGTGGATTTTTTGTTACTTATTTCTCAATATGTCCTTTATGACTAACACCCAAGGACAGATTCTATCGATTAGGATTTTGTCCTTTAGGTGTCATAGAGTAGTGTTGATTACTAGAATCTTTGAAATCTCTACAGATAAATGAGCACAATAAAAAGGCTGCCAATTCCATGCTTACACTTTACTGATAATATTAGTGAAAAATAATAGCCTGATTGAACAATTTACATAGGGTAAAGCTTATAAAAAAACCCCAAAACAACAACAACAACAACAAAAAACAAACAAAAAAGGATTATGGAGGCATGAAGAATTAGGTTTGAAGGTTAAAAAACGAAGCTAATGTCCACAGAAGAATACAAAACCATGGAATAACCTCTGCGATGTAGGAGGTCAGATCAGATGATCTAATGGTTCCTTTTGGCCTTAAGTCTGTGATACTACGAAATTTCCCATCAGGTCACAGTGTAGAATTTTTTTGTTGAAGAAGCAATAGATTCAGCAAGAGACTTGGGATCAGATGGAGAAGACAATTCTGGAAGGGACAACAGCAATGAAGTTTGGGGAATCAAATCCAATACATCAAAAGTAACAATATACAAAAAAAGATGCAAATTTGAAACCCAGGAAAGTAAATGGCAGGAAAGTAAAAGGAGGCATTAGAAAGTTTAGCTGTGTTAAATGATCTAAATGCAAAATGTTAGAGAGTTCTAGCTTCCTCTTATGTCTTTCATAAGGAAGGCATAAGCTGCCTTTCGCAGCTCACTATGCTTGACTGCTTACTGCTTCATTGCGCATACACTGATGTGATTCTACAAAAGGTTTCCCTGTGCTGTGTATAATCTGGGATGTGCAAGTAAATTGATTAGCCTTGCCACCTTTTACAGTCACTGTCCAGCTTGGTAAAGAAGAGCCTGTTTCTCGTAAGATCCATATGCTCCACTGTCCAGCAGCTCCCTGAAGTGGCAGAAATCCAAGCCCTGGCCAGATTTCCAAAAGCCAGAAGAAAGCCCAGCTTTTGTAAACCTAACTGGGAGGTTATGACAGGCATCTGACAATGAAAATCAAGGGTTTCCTGGGAAATATGGTCACATTAGCATTGAGCTATTCAATGTGCCTATTGTGATGAGGATCATACTATTTCATGGTATTTACACCATGGCAACTATAGTATCAGTACTCATCTCTCATCAGTAAATGCTAACTGTCAGCATCCATGTGGTTTGGCAAAGCACATGATAGACTTCTGTGAGAGACAAGCATTTTCTAGCCTGCTGAGAAGCAAGTTGATAACAGAAAGACCCAAAAGATTCACTAAAGATTTTGGGAACAGAAGTCTGAACTGCAGTTGAATGCCTGTATCAGCTGGATATTCTATCTGCTGCATAATCACTCCCTTCACAGAACAATGGCTTTTATCCTGAAGCCAGTTCAGAGAAATATGTATAAACTTGCAATTTATGGCAAAATACAAAACTAAATTCCTAAATTAATGCAAAACTATTTTTAATTTTTTTTTTCTCTCTGTTGTATGAGCCTTGATACTTCTAATGTTTCACCGTTTACTTTTCTTGGCTCTAAATACGTTTGTGTGCTTTTTTTTGTGTTATTTACTTGTTCATTTTGATCCTATGAACAGTATTGTCAAAGTCTACTCAAGTTAAACACACAAAGGCAGATCTAGAGTCCACTCATATTTTTACCATAAAATGTATTTCTATTTCACAGCTTTCAGATTCCCAAATGTTTTTACTCCTGTTGTTCCCCAAAGTAAACCATCTACCTCATGATGTAAAGTTCTACGCCAGTCTTAGTTTTGACCCATGAAAAGGAAAAATGCCAAAAACTACGCAAAGTGTAGAGGTAAAGTAGCTTTTATTTATGACTAATGAGGAAAGAAGAAAGAATTACAGTGATAAGGAGTAGTACAAAAATGTAAAGCCAAGTTAGAAAAGCTGTGAGTAGAAACCAGTAGAAGACTGGATTTAGATTCTCTGTAATAAGCACTAATTTTGTTTGTTTGTTTGTTTGTTTTTTTAATTTTGAGAAACAGATAATATGTATCACTTGTCACTTAAGGAAGCACATTTTAAAAGTTTATCTATCTGCCATGTTGTACTACAATAGACTAAATTTCACAAGTAAAGCAATTAATACTCTAGTTTGGTTGTTTCTGCAAAATACTTGGGTAAATAGTAGACACATCTTAGTGAAAAATAATCAGAAGAGTACAATATGGTCTGTTTAAGTCAGTCAACCACTGCATGGAATTATTAAAGACTTAGAACCGCAAAAGACAATACCATTTACCTGCACAAGAGTGTAGAGGTGAGACAGAGGGTGAATGGTGTAGACAGATATATGGAATTTTAGAGACCTACCTATTTTAAGGGGTAATCTTCCTCCATTGAAGACATAAGACATATAACTATGTTTGTGGGCCATGCATTCTGCTGAACTGACAATGTTAGGGAACAGTCAGAAATACTGGATATTTCCATGCTTTCAGGATGCTCTCTGTACAAAGGGTCTTAGAAGATAAGAACTTGTTGGAAGAGATGAAATTGATCACTACCATTTGAAAATCACAGTTTAGTAGCTAACAGATCTTACTTCAGAAACAGGAGGTCCTGTTCAAGATAACAGCAGCTTGGATGAACTTGAATAAAATGTTCTGAAAGGAAAGAAAGCACAGGCACTGAGACAGGAAGAGTCCAGCTTTATAGTTTTGTGATCTAGGTACTCAGCTTTATACAAAAGGTCACCATCAAGCCTCATCAGGGTCCATGTATGTATCCACATACACTTAATTTTCTGTAAAGCAGAGGGTGGGACATGGGCACCTGTCTCCTTAAAACAGACACTTTTGTGCATGTAGGATGATAACATGCTTAATAAGTTTAGTCACCTCCATGTTTACAGAGTCTTGAACTGGTCTGTTTTTACAGTGTTTACTGAGTTTTAGGCAATTATGCCCAATGTGCTAATGCTATTTGTCTTTTTATTAAAAATACCAGTCATTCAAAGCAAAGCTTCTCTGTAACCTTTAGACTAAAAGATACTCCTAGGCACAAAGAAGCATCTGTCACACAGTGGTTTGGGCTGTATTAAAAGCATTGTTTGATCCTCATCCCTTTACAATAGGACACATAACATCAGTATGTTCCAGAAAAGAAACAAGCAGATCAAAAATGCAAATAAATTTTTGAGCATTACATCAGGTGCCTTCTGTTCCCCTGAATTACTGGCTCTCTGTCAAAAGTCAGTATATTTGCCAAACTCATTGTGCAGTTTGGCTCACTGGATGCTAATAAAAATGCAAATCCTCCATAGAAATCTAAAGCCATTGACATATTTCAGTACTTGCAGTAATCTCATGCTTACTCTTTTATACTTCCATCACTTGACCTGTAGCCTTGCATATTCAGCCCAAGCTTTCTGAAACCTTTTGGTGATGCAACAGACATAGGGAGAAGCACTGACTCCTCCACTACAGATTAGGGAACATATAATTATGTCGCCCAAATTTGCCTTCTCCCATTGGTGAAATACCTCAACACAAGTTGCATTGCGTGTATATTTGCAGCAGTAAATATGATTGTCACAGCTCAGTAAGTCACACTGTGCACTCACTTTTTCAACCTGGCAGCATAGTACTTCTATGGCTACCACACTACTTGCAGGCACCCTGTAAGGAAAATTATTTATTCAGTGCCAATTCTGAGAAGCAAAAAGACAAGAACATTATAATAGCTTAGGCTGAAATTCAGTGTAGAAAAGTCTTCCACCAATCCAGTCAGACTATTTTTTTTGGGAGGTCTGCTTGGGAGCAGATTCTTTGTCTGAAGTTACCATTGGCAGAATATGTGTCTGTCTTGGAACACCCAGTCCCACTGCTTTATGGCTCCCTTCAAGAATAGTTTTTGGATCCCTTCTAAATTCACCAAAATATTAGATGACGGAGAAAAGGGTAGAAGAAGAAGATGCACATTTAGCTAAGTCTGTGACATACAGCTTAGATGGGACTGAAGTGTGACACTAGACTCAGACGCACAGATCTTCCAGGTCTCCCATGATATGATTTCCAATTCCTTCTTCGTCCTCCTGTAGAAATGTATGTTTCCTTCCTTTTCCTTGAGACAGAATCAAATATGTTGTTGCTATTCCTGATATGTTCTCAAAGATGTCTGTAAATTTGTTCTCTGCTGACCCCACAGAACCTCTCTAGGTAAGCTATTGTAGTAATTCATTCCTATTGTTAAAATGTATTTTCAGGTGTTAGGCTGAAATAGTGTATTTCTCTTCTTTTCTCTTATATACAGATTTGAACCATGAACCACCTTTGGTATCATTTTTTATCCAGACCCTTGGCAGCTCTGTGTTTTGTAATATTTGTAAAGAAATAATTATATCTAGCATTAAAGACTTTCTTTTTTTTTTTTCTGTTTTTTAAAAGATAGGAGTTATTATATCAGAAATTAAGCCAAGAAATTATATAGACAATAAATATGACCTTTTTGATATCATTCCAATAACTGCAAAACAACAAATGAATTAAATTAAGTATTATCTTAATATAAAGAATATTAAATGGGGCAAAAAAGTCATGCTATTCTGGAAAGAAAACTATCAATAACAGAAAACAGACAAGAATTCTGATGCAATGAAATGACCTGACTGAAAGGAAATTTGTATAACCCATCTTCAAGAATTTAATAAAAGAATGAAATTAGAAGCAGAGATATTTATAAATAAGGAAGATCAAACATGTTGAAGGCCAAGCAGACTGATTTCCTGTTTAGATTGTATTACTATCACAAATCATAAGTCAAAAATTACAGATCAAATAGCACTAGCTGTTGAGAACTGAAGTTTCACAAAAGGTAAAAGAAAATGATTGTTAAAAAAAAAAAAGTTAGAGATTTCATTACAAAACAATATAGTGTCATGAAAACACTAAAATTAATGCAATTGGAGTCTCACAAAATACAACAGTATGCTACTTTCCAGTATTTACATACAACCACTTTTCAGTATATAATGGCTCAGTGCTTTCTTAGTGTGTTTCTGTGTGTCTTACAGCCTCTATATATGTATGGGAGATGGATGGACAATGACAGTTTTTTACCATAATACACAAGGATAAGACTCAGTAGTAGTCAGCAGTAGTCTACTGGGTGAACATATAACAGTAAATAGTAACATGAACAGGAAAGATTACAGTGAATATCCGTGTTTGCGATGTGGAGATCTGGGGACAGTACTTTGGTCAAGGGCAGGCAAGTCTATGTATGTAGACTTCTATGGTAGTCTTTCTGCTTGCATAAGACAGTTTCTTCCATTTTTTGACTATTTAGATATTAATCACTGGCATAGCATCCGATTATTTCTATAAAGTAGATAAAAAGTATAGGGTAGCTAAAAACTAAAACTTCTTGTTGCATATATCCTATTAGTATTATTTTAATAACCAGGAATATTTCTTGAACTCTGTAGTCAGGCCACTGTTTCATAACTCCATAGAAGATTTGATCGTTGACTGATGATTGGGCACTGCCTGACATTTTCGAAAAGTCACTTATTTATTTTTTATGAAACTTAGTGTAATCTGTTGTAGAACTGCAAATATTTAAGTCAAGCTGGTTTGTCTTTCCAAATTTCTACAATTTATGTTAAGAAATTGTTCTTTTTCTAAAATCAAAGAATGCCACAATTATCTGAGTACTATAGAATAAACCTGAGTGTTTTGCTAATTATTTGACTTTCCTTGTAAATTTGTTTTCTTGTTCCTTGCAGCTTCTATTACATCAGATTGGATTATAGCTACTCCAGTTTGTATCAGCTGACTATTTGCCTCACTAAATAGAGCACTACTGTGTACCAAATGGATTATAAGTTTTTTTAATTATTATTACAGTAGCTGTGATATGACTGGAAGCAGTTGAATTGTACTGGTGAAAGACAAGATTTCAGAAAAAAAAGGAAAAAAAAGGGCATTGTTACAACTCTCAGAAAGATAAATTATGGAGATGTAGCATAGCCCCTGAAAGCAACAGTGGAACAAGATTTTCAAAAGTTGCCACTTGTGTATGAAAGTAAAATTATGGAAAAAAAAACCACACTTTCTGTGTGTATGTCTTGCAAGTAATAGTGAGGAACATGTTTTGAGTGCAGTATGTACAAGTCCAGAGGTCACCACTCTGAAGGAGAGGTCTCTCTTCTGCTGGTGAATGACAGCCCCTGGTGGAGCAATCTAAGACACAGCAATATTTGTAAAACTGAAAAATAAGGATTTCTTAGAATACTAAAACACTAGCATAACAAGAAGGAGCAGGAAAGTTCAGTTCTTAATGCAAGATGAATCTGTAATGCAAAGCAGATGGAAAGTTTCTCTTCAAGACTAAGTAGTAAAAAACTCCACACCTTTGTATTCTTGCAGTGCTGAAAAATGTATTGTGAACATTACATCTGTAAGAATAGGCTTAGTGAATATGACAGAGTGATTATTTCTACTTGTCACACCACGTATCTTGCCATCTGTGAATATAAATTATGAATAGACCGCGACACAAATATTTTCCCTCAAAGTCTTCCTAAATTCCTCACTGCAGTAGCCACCACCTTTCTATTATCAAAACTGGAGAGCTACTTTTTTTCTTGAAAGGTTTTAAAGTGACCTCTGTTAACATACCGTGCACCTAAATGATTTTCTGAGGTACTTTTATTTATTATACATCATTTATCTAAACAAGCATTTATAAAAATATTTAAGAAACATATGTCTGAAGAAACTAGAAAAGATTTTCTGTGTTAGTAAGAGTTCACCAAAATGCACTTTTAAACTTACATCATTATAAATTGTGTTACCTTAAGGCTGTGGCTGATTGTTATTTTTCAATAAAGGACAAATGTGTATTTTTTATTTCGTTTGTATTTCCATTTCATATTAATTTCATTTTTAGTATTACTTTATAAGTAACAGAATTTCTGTTTTTCTTTATGAGTACCTAAACATATTTTTAAGGAAAAATAATTGTAGCTCTTGAAATACATTTTTTATTTACTATTGTTTCATTTGTTTATGTTCTTTTGGAGTTGTTTAGTAAAGGTCCTGTAGAGGAACTCATATGACCTAAATTTGTCATGTCCAGTAAGGATGACTGTGTATGAACTGGTCATCCTTGGCTTCTGTTTTTTACTAATAAAGAGAAATGGCCACTCTAGGGGTTAGCTACATCTTGTCATATGGCTATAAAGAACACAGAGGCTCAATTCCATTGCCTTGATGTAGGCACCTTATGCTTTCTAATCCACATTACAGTCTCCAGAACATCTGCCCAAGATTGGCATCTGGGAGTCAGAAAAATGCCCTTTTGAAAGGGCAGAAGAGAAGCTAGGAGGACTACCTAAGTGTCTTAAATGGTGCTAGAAACCTAGGTTCAAGCAGCAAACAGAGCTCATGAACATAAGCTCTTATGTAGGTATCTACAAGTGTTTACACTTTGTCAGAGGAGTCATATCCTTTTATAGATACAGTGGTACTTAATAAAGATGCTTCATTCTCATCATAGAATGGAGGGGGATTGCATTTTTACTGTTAGTTTATCAATTTCCTTTATCCTGCTTTCTAGACTCTAGATCCCTTAAAGGTACACCATATGGCACACAGTTGAGAAGGGTAAGGAGTGAGTTTTAGAACTGCTTTTATAGTTAACCTGTTGACTATTCCTTGACAAGATGTCTGACACATTCACACCAACATAAATAGCTCAATCCCTCACAAAAATGGAAAAGGGTGTCCTCAGAGGACAATCTTCAACGAAGCTTGAATAGTGTTTGGCAGAGTTCTCCATCAGTCTGATTCAGGGTTATTGATTGTTCCTGTATGAAGTACCTATACAAGGTAAAAGAGATCATAGGTCTTTGAATGCAAATGTGTGCTATTGCATTGCCCAATTAATAGAAAGGCACTGTACATTTAACAATAAGTAGTTCCAAGGAGAGGAGCATCATTAGAGGAAATGTCTCACTTTTTCATCCTGGATTGTCCTGGTTTGTCTCAGTGGCCAGTCCAGCTCAAACCATGACACTGGAAAAGAAGGCAGTGATATATTTTTATTTTAAGACTGTATTTTGGGGTGCAGATGAGACACATGCAGATAAAATCAATAAATAACTAATAACCCATATCCATTGAAAACAGATAGTATGTTCTCACAAATGAAAATAGAGAAGTCCTCTAAAGAAATATAAAAAGTAGGACTTCTGTGGTGACTATTGATTCCAATTGCACATTTTTTTGAGTTGTTGCAGCATCTAACATCAGCAATTCTACTATTATCACTATTTCTCCAACCTTTATTGGTAATTGTGGTAATTCTTTTATATTTTAACAAAATGGGCAGGAGTCTTCATTGTTTCATAATGTTGATTTATTAGTTAAGTACTCTATTACTTTTGAAAATTTATTTTCAAAGGTAGAAAAAATCTTGCACTTCTATGTTTTTGTTTTTCCTGTGTACTTTGCTTAGTTGAGAAATAATGTGAATGCATGTATACTACTTTAGACTGCCAAAAAGAATATGATGAGTAGAAGAAAGAATAAGACTTATTTTTGGTAGTCATTACTTAGATGTGTTTATTAGAGATAGGTGTGAATACAAGAAGACATCAAAGCCTGTCATAGAAAATGCAATTATTGTCAAGTCTGAAAGTTTGCTTATTCTTCCCGGTACTCTGAATGTACTGCTTACAACTTATTTCAAAGGATGAATGCATTACAACAAAACATGACAGAAGAAGGTTGGAAATGAAAAGTGCTAAGAGCTGGCACATCTACTTGGAAAAAGCAGAATCAGAAAACTAGTTGGAAATCTGCACATTTGGAGTGTTAAGGTTAGAGAAAACTACCCTTACAGATCTTCCACTCATGTCTTCTGACGATGACTAAGCAGTGCAGAGGTGGCTGTATAATAGCAGTAGGAGTGGAAGGACTTTGAATGCTAAAGCAAATACAGATTGAAATGTCAGATAGGAAACTCTAAGATGTCTCTGTCTTTTGCCTTAAGGTAGGCATCCCTATGGAAAAGTTTGCAGTTATTATTTATGAAGCACATTGTTGAGTTACAAACCCACTGCTTCGTAAGGAGCCCCGTAGAGGTCTTTGCAACTGCAGGAGTATGCTGGGTGCAAGTCTCCCATAACTTAGTTTTTTCTAATGATAAATAAAGAACAGATAATTGCTTCAGAACAGTATTCTTGTTGAGAGGTAGATGAGCAACAGTCATGCATCCTCATATCCTCACATCATCACAGGATAGAGAAGGGATCAATAAGAAGTTCATAGGAGTTTTTATTATGATCAACCCTAACACATTCAGGTTAAAGAGGAAGTTCCTTGGCCACCTTCCATTTTGTGCTAGTATAAGAACTAATTAAATCTTGTCTCTGAATTAGAAATTTGGGGTTACAAGGCATAAGGAAACCAAACCCTCCTTTTCTTCTCTCTGTTCCAAAGCTCTTTTCTTTCAGCTAATGCCTGCTAATGCCGGCTATTTGCTATGCTGTCAGTCTGAACATGGCATTTTGTTTGATCTGTTTCATGCCACAGATAGTAATGACGAAAAACTTTCCGAAAGAAGAATTCACAATGGACCTTCTATTGCCAAGAAGCAGAACAAGAATAGCATAGCACTTATTTTCTACAGTGCTTTTAACAATGTAGTAACAGCAATTATGATTTATTATGATTAAAAGAGAATGATAGAATGAGGTGGTTCATTTAAATGAGAACTGATCACCTCCTAGTTTTTTGTGCCTTTTAAATATTGTTAGCTTGGATGTCAGGCTGCAGGAAGCTTTAAAAGTAAATCTTATAAGGTGTATTCCAAGGAAAAAAGATCTGTGCCATAATACATCAGAACAGACTTTTCAGTTCTGTCAGTGGATCTTGCTGATACAAACCCTCAGAGAATCAGACACAGTTAATAAATTCTTCAGTATATTCAGCCACCTTTTATTTTTACCTGGAGCATTAAAAACTTCCACTGAAGTGCAGCTTCATTTTATAAAACTTCATTTCATAAATCTAAAGAAAGAGGTATATAGCCACTTAGTGTGCATGCAAAGTAAAAATCTTTATCTACTCCAACTATTATAAAAGTCATACTAAACAGTTAAGGCTGAAGTTCATCAGTAAGTCTTGGTTGAATTTTTAAATACACACACTGTATTTTAAGTATATGTAGTATCACACTATACGATTTCTGCTCTTTCTGTATTTCCTTCTTAAAAAAAAAATATTGTGAGCTAAAATATATACAAGCTAACTTAAAAAAGACAAAGAATGTATTACAAATAACAGCTCCCATATATGCTTTCAGTCATCTGCCACTATCCCTGTCCCTTTCCCTTTGTCACACGTGCAAAGGAGCTTCTCACCAAGATGACAACAATGTAGTTAAGCCTAGAGACATCCTTGAACCACTTTTCTTACAGGATGGGTATAATATCTTCTGTATCTGCTTGTGCCTGAACGACCAACAGAAGCACTGGCTGTGCCAAAACGGTCCCATCCAACAAGATGTGAATGTAGGCCAAAGGGATGAGGCTTTTTTTCCCAGCATATTGGAGGTTATGTCTGTGATAATGCAGATGAGGCAAGCAAAGTGTATGCAAGCAAGGTTTGCTGTGTCTGGCTGCAGGGGGAAGGTGGATAGCTGAGGAAACCAAGATTCTCCACTGGGCTGCACAGGGAGAACCATGCTTTGGGAGGAGCGTCACAGCCTGCAGCTGGCCACTGATAAGTGGTTCACTGCTCCCACGTCTCTTCTCCAGTAGCATCTTTCTCTCAGTTTCACTCCGTGCTTCCTTATTCCTCTTTCTGTCTCCTCCCATTACACTTGTGTTTCCAATATCATCACTTCTTTCACTTTTCTTACCACTGAGCCTATAACTTCCTTAATATTTCCCCATTTGCCATTAATCTGTATTACTGACAGGTTCGTATTTTAAGCTCTTCCCCCGACCAATGTCTGACCTGTCCATTTAGATCATTAACTCTATCCAATGAATGTGCTTAATTGTAATAAAACCCATTGAAATGGTTGATTTAGGTTGAACACATTTAGGTTGGATTCAGGTTAATTTTGTACTGTCTGGTACCATTGTAACACAGAGATAACACCAAAAAAAACCCAAACCCAATAATCAGAACAATGTGACTGAGATATAGTGTCTTATTCATCTTCTGTGGAAATGAAAATACTTTTTTTTTTCTTATTTTACAATGCGGTCCATTTCACTGAGCTAGTTTACAACATGACTCTGACAGTTACACCATCAGCAAATGTCAGTGCATTTGTAGAAACGGAGTGAGAAAGCAAAGCGAGAGGTGGTGAAAATTTCTTAAACAGATTTTGCAGAAAGCATTCAATTAGATTTACTGTCATAGAACGTCTTAAGAACTGTTCTGAAAGGTATAGCTAAAATCACAGCTCAGATTCCGTAGGAAAAATAAAATTCAGTAAAACCACAGCAATCATTTAGGAAAAAAGTTTTAGTTCTCCCCCGTGTCAGACAATCAAGGTTTCTCTACAGCAGCTCATTCCACTTCACCCCATCCTAATCTCCTTTCTCTCAGGCTGCTCTCCTTCTCCCTTTTCTTTTCAGTATTCCTATGAAAAGTTGTATTCAGCTCCAAACTGAGGCATTTGAGTCTAAGCATCTGCATGTAGGTGTTTACACAGAAGAATTAAATTCTCAAAAAGTCAAGGTACAAGTCAGAATCAGAACAACTTCTCAGTTCACCCTAGATTAGACAACTCTATTTGGATGGGTGACAATCCCTCTACACGTTGTTTGCTATGTTGTTCAGAAACTTCATTCAATTGTCAGAACATAAATTTTTAGTGATGCTGGAGATGTAGTAGGACAATCGACCTGACCTCTAGTTGTTAGTCTGGTATCTTGGGGCAAAGCAAAAAGAGGTCCCATCTGATATTTTCAAGCTTTGTGTGGATGCTTTGGATGGCAGAGGGCATTTCAAATGGTTCTACACATTTAGGTTTTGGCAACTGAATTGAGCTCCTAGTTTATGTATAAACATTACATCACATACAGATACATTTAGATTCTGAGTATCACTTTATCAACATCTTCAGATGTTGAAAGAGCTAAGTCATACAGCAAAACAATGTGCTTGGCTGTATCTGCAGACACAGATTCTGATATCCTAACTTCTGCTTGCTGAGTAGCCTGATACTTAGCATTCTTAATTAAGTTAGCTATAACTTCGTTAAGATGCAGGGATTGTCACTTTTCGTACAGTTGTAGTTTATACCACTGTAGTTTATTTTCTAAATTTTCTGTTTTCTGCAGGTTGGTTGGGTTCTTTTTTTGTTTTGGTTTGGTTTGGTTTGGTTTGTGTTTTTTTTTTTTTTTTAATATTTTTCAGTATTTAGCAAAACAGGAGTGACTTATTCAGAAACTTGGCAGATTGCCTCACCTTGTAATTGTGGAGTTTTTTCTCAGAAACCTGGTTTCAACTATCTATTGTCTCAGAGTCCATTACATAAAACTGGAAGACCGCAGACATACTTTTTGTCATTGGTTAAGCAATATTTTACATTTGATAGCGATGCTATAAAGAACAGCCAAAACCTATTTAAAATGTTCAGAGAAGTAAACCTACAGGTGTGGTAAGATGTAAATACCTTTCATTGGACTGACAGCGAAAAAAACCCCAGCGTATTTCTGTGTTTCTAAGATCACATATTTACTTTCATTTCTTTATTATTTTTCTCCAGATCCCATACTTAATATTATATTTTATTATGTATTTCCTTGATTGCTTATTTGTTATTTGATGTATTTTAACTGTATATAATTCACCAAAGTAGGACCATCAGTAGTAATAACATAAATATACAAAAGTTTCCTAATAGAATTTGGACGACACCAGAAAGAGTATTTTTATTTTTAGACCTATTCCCGTAATACTTTAGTTGAAATCCTTGGCGTGTGTTGAAACAGTTTATACTTTGTGTAGTGTGTCACTGAACAAAAAAAGATACATTTAGGGTGTGCTCTATCTACTAAAGATTATCAGTTATTCTCAGAAATGTTAGACAGCTATCAAAAATCCTTAGGATGGCAAACTTACTATAGTTAGAAAAAGTTCTGAACCTAAACCAAAATATTTCTTTCTTTTCCTATTCATGCAAGTGAATTTACTGTCAGTGTCATGAAAAACTTTCCAATAGGTTTTGCTGCTCTTCAGTGATTGTCTGAAACAACTGTAACAGAACAGAAAAGTTTCTTTTATTAATGTTGACAGTTCAGACAGGTTCTTTTTGCTGTTTTTTCATTCCTTTCAAGAATGAGAATTTGAAAGTAAAATTATTACCTCTTTTCTCCCAGAAAGATTTTGCTTTTTGCTAGTCCTATTCTAATCAGGGTACTTCTCACAGTGATGAAAGTCATCATCACTGTAGATGATCAATATGCTTCACACATTATCAAGATGGCTCAATTAGACTGCTTTCATTGAAGTAAAAGAAATTGAAGTTTCTGGAGCAATAAACTGTCTTGGTCACAAGCTCTTCAGCACAATCTACATCATGTATGTAAGAGCAAAGAACACAAATATACCTACTTCTTTCAGACTTGGTTATTCGGTGGTCCGTTGTTTATGGAAATATATTGGTATTGTTTAAGGAAATATTTTGATTTGCATTAAATTCTTTTCTCTTGCACTTAAAATTGCTCTACACACATTTCCTCTCATCTAAAGAGCATGCTGGATTTAGAGTCAAACCCAGGGACCATTGCCAACATTAGAGACTTGTTATACACACTGTGCCACTAGAAAACTGCTTCCAGCCTCAAAAGTTTATAACCAAAAGAGGCAGTACAAACTAATGTTAAAAAAAAGAAAGTATCACTCTCACCATTTACAGGTGGTAAGACACAGTCATTTAGCACGTAAGTTGTGTCTATATACCGTGAGGAGAAACAAAGGTCTAAAGTGTCTAGGTTATGGGAAATTAAGATAGGATGTCTTCTCTACTTAAAGGTCTCCTCCATTGGTCAGGAAAATACTGTAATAAAGAAAATATAATATTTGAGACAAACAGAATACTGCAGGGACAAACAAGCACAGACTCGCAAGGAATAGAAAAGAAATCTTAATCTGTTGAAAGTGATTAAATCAGCCATGAAATTTAACAAAGTCGTAGTGAGAGCTTTGGGAGGATCTGATAACATTTTACCTTCTTGATGAAGGAAACAGATCTTTGGATGTACAAAAGAAGTATGGTGGAAAGATACCTGAATTTAAAAGATCAGTTTCTGAAGCAAAAGGACCTACTGGCAGGCAGTGCTATGAGGCCTGCTACTATGTGCAGTAGCCCTCCCTATTCTGCACTGTGACTGCAGCTGTCTTTTCCTCTAGGTGGTTATACAGCCAAGAGAGAAAAGCATCATAGGTGAAGATGGCAACATGCAGCCATGGAACTGAGGACAACTCAGTGCACTACAGTGCATCAGGACAACCACTTCACAATAACAGAAAGATCACTTATGTCCTGACATGTTTTTCCTCTTTTTAACCACTATTGTCTGGAAACTGGTCATAAAAGATTCTCTTTAGCAGATGTATATAGTTTTCAAATAAAATATATATAAAAAAATTGTGCACACACAGTTCAGTCATGTGCATGAACCATAAGGGAAAAAAAACATGTTCACCTGATTTTTTGATTTTTTTCATATGAACAGCCTCAAAAACTTTAGGAACTAGTAAAAATTTTGGTATGATCAGGAGCATAGCTTCTTCATTGGTTATAGCTACTAATATTGAATATATCAAATGACCACTCTCATTTTTGAAAGAATTAAAATTTATATAAATTATTATGTACTATATGTTTTATTTAAAACTGAATTCTTATTGTATTTCAGGTCCTTGTTCTATATGCAGAGTTCTTAAAGAAAATGTTTTTGTATTTTTTAAATAGCTAGTATAATTAAACTTAAACTTGTTCTGGGCCCCTCTGTACAAGAGGGACATTGAAGTGCTGGAGCGTGTCCAGAGGAGAGCTACCAGGCTGGTGAGGGGTCTGGAGACCAGGTCATATGAGGAGAGGCTGAGGGAGCTGGGCATGTTTAGCTTGGAGAAAAGGAGACTGAGGGGAGACCTCATTGCCCTCTACAACTCCCTGAAAGGAGGTTGGAGAGAGGTGGGTGTTGGCCTCTTCTCCCAAGTGAATAATGACAGGACCAGAGGAAATGGTCTGAAGTTGTGGCAGGGGAGGTTTAGATTAGATATTAGGAGGAATTACTTTAGTGAAAGAGTGGTCAGGCACTGGAAGAGCCTGCCCAGGGAGGTGGTTGAGTCACCAACCCTAGAGGTATTTAAGAAATGTCTAGATGTGGCACTTCAGGGCATGCTCTGAAGGGCAGAGATTGTAGGTTGTCTGGTTGGACTCGATGATCTTAAGGGTCCTTTCCAGCCATGAAGATTCTGTAATTCTGTGATTCCGTTAATTTAACTTAATTTTTTAAAGTTTTAAACTGTTTTGGCTGAAATTTCCATTTTAAAAATCATCCAAATTACATGCAAGTAAATCAGGAACTTACAGTGGACAATTTCTGGAAATTCTGTTGACAAGTATCAGCTGTAATAATCTTTTATTATTATTTTAAAAATCACACACCTAATTCAATTTTATAGTCTCATGTTGCAATAGTAAAGAATAAAATAAGAAAGAATGTCAGAATGCCAGGTCCCCACAATCTAACTGCTACAGTTAATTCTACATTGTGTTACCCCCAGTCAATTCACTAAATTTTTGCATGTAACATATTTCAAATCACAATCCATATTAAAGGAAGACAAAACCAGTGCCTGCCATAAAATATATAGAGGGAATTAGAATTTAGGGGACAGCAATATGAAAACATACTGAATAGACCAGTGCTACACTGAAAATCTTGCAAATCCTGTAGCAGTCATAAATGGAGTATATGATGTAGTTAGAACTTCTGATAAATATATCACTGGAGTAATTGCTATTTTAACAGTCTTATCAAAATACAACTAACAGATACAAGTGATCCAGTCCCATAAGACAAAGGGCTATCGTTCCCCCTCCTTTGCAGGGTTTGTTAGGCCTTTGCTCCCTGGCCTAAGCAATTTAGGAATTCAAAAGTATTTTTACCCTCCCCTCCACTCTTGGTTCCCAAACGAACAACAACAACAAATCCCTTATAATCCTGCCTAACTCTGATCCATCGGAAGTTCCTTGAAGGAATGCCAGATGGAAAAATTCTTCAAAAGATTTTTATGGAGTGACTCCTCAAGGCTCCACAGGTAGCCTACTTGGTAGTCTATGAATAAAGGAATGCATTTCAAAGAGCCTTGTGATTAGGATCAGTGTCTGGTTAGGTTGATTAAAGGTAGCACTTGATAATTTCTGGAGAACAATGTGACTGAGATGGAACAGGATATAAACTAACACTGTTAAAAGTCCCGGAAAAGTGGAAGAAGGAAACCATTAAGAGTAACTGAAAGACAAAAGGGAGAAGATGGATAAAGGTCCATGTAAATGCCCATAGAAATACTTTGAAAAGATCAAAGGAGACAGCATGTATACTCCCTAGACCAGAGAAAACATTCTGATAATAAAAAGAACATGGATGAAGCTATGAAAACAAAAGGCTGGTGCTAGTATGGAATCAGAAGTGATACATCTTGGACATAATATATATACATGCTAAAGAAACACATGAAAGTACAAATCTTTATATGTTACTCCTGAAAATGATGCATAATATGGCACTTAACTTTTTAAAGGCTTTGGTAGGAATATTTTTTATACAGTTTTCCAATCTCCGTATCAATCACTGAAAAAGTGCAAGTACCATTTGAGTTTGAGCATCCTTAAATCAAACCTGAACATTTCTTTCTTCATTATGTTTTCATCAGAACTGTCAGCATTCTGTTACCTCCACTGGAACAAGAATTAAACTCCCAAAAGCAAGACATTGGATGTTTCTATGTCTCTCTCTGCGTCTATTTACCATTCCATCTTTTTTGATGCTCTTCTCAGTTGTAAAACCTCATCAAACTATGGCAAAGAGAAGACTACATGTTCCTCTAGCATCACAGTAGTAGTTTGGGATGATCAGTAGGACATAAACTATTTTCTATAGATTTATGTTGGATTTTTATTATATATTCTTATCTTTTTATATACTGCTTTTGACTAAGTCACCCTCTGGAAATATTGAGCAAACCAAATATAGAAGAAATGGAGGAAGACAGAGTAAGCCTTTTAGTTTGCAAATATTATAGAAAAAAATTTCAAAGCTCTGTCGTTTTTAAGACAGTTGGAGAGAAAATGTTTTTTTTTTCTATGGATAGATAATTCTTATAGTAATTTACAAGTGATGATAAAAGTAATAAGAGGAGCTGTGCATGTACCCACTAATGCCGACTGAAAAACGTACGTCGGAAAACTGTGTACTTGACTGCTTTTGATAGCTACTACTAAACAGTTTGAAGACATTTTCCAGTGAAGATTCCTTTTAAATACTGCGTCTACACACAAGAAACACTATGTAGCTCCTTTGAAAAAATCTCTAATTAAGTTAATAGCATCTAAACATGAACAAAAAACCCCTAAAGAATAAAATCATCAGTCTTCCAAAATTTAGGACGTACTTCTTTTTAGCTGACACATGGTCAAATATTTTGGCCATATCTAGAAGCAGATGTGCAGAAATAGCCAAGTAACCAGCAAATATTTTCCTGTTTATATCCACGCTATATTGAAACTTCTTTCAAAGGAAAACATTTCTTTTTCTGATGACTGACAAGGATGAGGAGGTATCACTAAGTGCAAGGATTAATCTTAATAATCATATTATTAATGCATCATTTAAAGAAACTTGCAGCACATGCAGAAAATCCTGAAAATGTGATTAGAATATATTGTTTTTTACCAAACTATGTCAGAAACACTGAAAAAGTTTGCTCCTAACTTATTAAGTTCTCTTCCTTTGTCAGCACACAAATAAAATAACAGAGCCAGAAAAGAAATACAGTTAGCTATTTAGGTCCCACTAAAGGTGCCATTATACCCTCAATCTCTTACAGCACTACTGTTTGGAGACATGGTCTTTTACATCTCTATCAAGGACAGAGGTAGTGCTTTTAATACCATAATTATTGGATAGAAACAGCTGTATATACTCAGTCTCAAAAGTAAATTTACCCTCAGTGTCCCTCACTACCTGGTCTAGTAAACTTTGACATTTACATCCCTATTTCTACAGTTTATTTGGACATAGCAGCTGTTACATGGTGTATTTCTGATAGTTAGACCCCGACCCTGAACAGGTGAATTTCAAGCAGCATTATCTCCATTTGGAAAATAAAGATAGGGGTCATCCAAATTGTGAAAGTATAATTTAGAAAGACAATTATTATTGCATCATGATGTGTTCTTTGTTGAACAAAAGAGTAACATGAAAGTCACCTTCTAACATATATAGTTTAAATATATAGGGAACATATTCACTCAGGAATGCAATTAAATGTATTCTTTTGTCTCTTTTTCTGTTTCTTTGTCTCTCTATATATATGCATTTATATACATATATTTTTACATGTATGATTAAACATTAAAAAAAAAATATAGAAAAGTATGTATTTACCTCTAGCTGATGAGTCTTTCTCTGAGCAAGGGGTATATAAATGATCTGTCCTTTAATTAATTTAAGTAATAAAATTAATTAATTTAAATAATTAAAATTTAATTAATAAATTTTCTCTCTCTCCTGTGTGTATTTGTTTTAGTAAATTACATTAGTATTATTATCATCTTTCAGTTTTTCTTTATTTTTGCCAGCCATAAAGCTGGCTAAAATAATGTAAAAGGAATAAAGTAAAATAGGTAAATTATCTATTCAGTCTTTTTTTAGTGTGAATTTAGTAGGAGCATTTTTTCGTGCTTGTGTGTGTTAGTGTTCCAAAATCTTCTTGGAATTTTTTTAAAGCTAATATTTTAACACTCTTGCCAGGAAGAAAAAAAAATTGCAAGCACAAGCTGCTGTTATGAAAACATCGCTCTTCTAATTCCAGGCTTGTTTTTAATGTCCCCTTGTGTGCTATTCTCCCAGAACCACGGGTTTCTCTTCTGTTCTTGCGGTTTCTGTTGATCGTGCGTGCATGGCCTCTACCATCTGCCCACAGTAGGTCAAGGAAATAAGCAGCACTGGTAAATACTTTTCTTGACATAAATACCACTGAACTTGGAGTTAAGCAAACAAACAGAAAGTCCATGTAAGGTTAAACTTACTGATATAATTCTAGCAGTATTCATCATTTGTATAATAGATGGGGAAAAATCTTAGGAAAAGAAAATTAAATAAAGTTTTGATGATATGCCAATACTACAGATAATTTTGTGAACAATTTTTTGCATCCAAGTTAAAGATTAAATTATCAAAACTCAAAACAAGGCTCGGGAGGGGAGAAGGGGAAGAGAAATCCCAGTTGAGACTATACTGTTACCCAAGATTTATTGGTTAATCCACATGCAGGTAGTTCCAATGTGCTTTTTACATACACACACACACACAGAGATGCACATGCACTAGTTGTGGCAGATGTACATTAAGTACCCACAGTTACTGCAACTTTCTTCCTATGTAGGCATAAAATGAAACCAAATATTAATGTTCAGTGCAATACTTATATTCTTTCCTAGTATCTGTGATGACTTCCTCAAAGCAGCAACATTAAAACAGGTTTATGAAGCAGCAGCAGGAACTGCATCTCCAGATCTTCATTGATCCCCACTTTGTTGACCCTGTTATCACCAAAAGTGACTCTAGCTTCTAAGTTTGCCTTTGCTTGATGACTACAATTGACAGCTTCTGAGTTATTTATAGCCCTAAGGCCTCTGATATCATCAGGTGCCTGGACTTTCAAGGCCCCTGATACCATCCCAAGCCTGTACTCCTCTATGGTCCAGTTTTTACTTTAGGCTCATAGACAGTTCACTCTATACCAAATAAGTAGTTATCACTGTTTGTTATTCAATGTATGATTATGTTCCAAAATCTTAACCATAATCATTACCCAACTGCATTGCACTGAAGCGTGAAGGAATTTATCCTGCTACAGTTTGAACAAATATTTACTCTTAAACTACTAATAATTTTTTTTCTCCTTCCCTTCCATTCTTCTCCCCTCCCCTTTCTTTTCTTTCCCCCCTCCTTCCATTTCTTTGGGTTTTCTTTAATACTGTTTACCTCAACCTTCTTCATGCTGTTTTTATGGGAATGCAGGTCCATGGAAAATAAGGGAATAATGTTCCATTACTTTCCTGAAATAGTACTGAACTATTTTTACAGATAAGCTTATGCCAAATCATTAAGAAATTATTTCTCCCCTTTGTATTGAAGCCTGAAAAATGAGAAAGTTACCAAGTGTTTAAAAATAGACTGTGGCCCATAATAAGAAAACAAATTGTCTTAATATCCTCTGAAGTTATGCTGAATTGTCTTAATTTTCAAGAGCTTCTTGTATTAATATCTATGTAACACCATAACAATCTGTTTCTGATCCACCGAATGAATTGCTGTGTAGAATGAACTCCATGCAGCAGAAATTTCACATTAATAACAGTAGCAACCTTGGGTTGAGGAAACAGGAAGAACTTATAGTTGCTCAGTGGAAACCTTAGAGGGTCCAGGGGAAACCTTATTTTCTAAATCCTATTGAAAAGAGTATTTGGCAGGAAACAAAAAGGAGATAGTACCTTTAGGCTGCTTATACATTTGTTGGAGAAAATATTAGCTCTGATCTAGGGTAAAGAAACAGTAGCATATTCCCTTTAGTCCAACATAAGATTTCAGTTTACAAAATGTTGATCAGATCACTGCATAGAGTACTAAAATTCAATGCAAATGTTAGGTCTTGCTAACACCTACATATTCCAGCATTCGTAAGACTCCCCTGCCAATTACTGCTGTTTTTAAATGAGATGGATTCTACAATTCCATTCTTAAACTATTTGCAAACAACCACATCAACGCTGTATTTTTCAGTTGCAAAGAATTGAATATGTAAGCAGTATAAAGTTTATCATGTTAATGTTATGTTTGTTATTCCAGACATTATGTCAATGAAAAAGTAAAATTACATATACTTTCTTAACCTGTGATAAATCCAAGCCATGGTAAATATTGTGTTTTCATTAAAAACCCTACAGAAATGAACAGTCTATTCCTGCTATGCATATGCTAATGCTTGCCATAGGGCCAGTCTTCAAAGGTTCAGATTGAAAATGAAGATGAACCTGAGGATCATGTAAGTTTTCAGATGGTGAAGGTGGGGAGAAGCAATAAGCCTGTAATTTATAATGGAAAGTTTGGATGGAGCACAAAGAGTATTGAGAGGCCAGCTTCTAGACTAGATGGAAAGATGATCCTGGAAAGATATTAACATAAGAGGATGAGGTAGATGAAAAGACAGGCTTGTGAGGATATAGCAGGGACAGGGTTGCTCCACAAGGGTGCAGATGAGCCGGTAGCTGAGGCTAACTACAACAAAGGGAAAGAGCAGTGACTGGAGTAGCAAGGGACACAGTCACAGGGTATTTGAACAAAGATGTTTCCCATCAATGGTCTAGTGATCTTCAGACAAGGTGAGGAAACAAGGCATATCCCAGGCTCATACAGGAAGTCCAGTCAACAAGTCAGGGCACCAGAAGATGCGAATAGAGACAGAACTGGAAACTACACAATTTATCATATAGCTCAGGCAAGACCTGGGAGCCTGAGCCCCCTCACCTTTGCAGCTGTGGGTAAAGGTCCCAGATAATACTGATGAGGGCAGGTAAGGCCTATTGGTGCATACTGGACTCTGACAAATCTAATGCAAATATTTTAAATCTGGGAATTAGATCTTCAGTCAAAGAATTCCTTCTGTTACAAACATGTTTTGTGACGGTGTCTAGTTTTGCAGAACAAATAACAGCTTGCCATAAAGGTGTTCATTCTTTTGGTTCCAATCACTTTTTGAAGAAGATATCTATCAGTTCTCAACATTCATTCATTCAAATCTACACAAATATATTTACAAAAATAATATATAAAGAAGGATGTGACAGAAAATATAGCAGGAGTTTTTGTCTTATAAGGATTTTCAACTGCCTTTTGTCCACATACCAATAAATCCTGCAACCCATTGTGTAGGAATCCAACAGACATTGTACAGCGTCTCTGTCATTAGCTAAACCATATCTTGCACACATAGAGTGATATATAATCCATTCACCTAATAGAAATCTTGGTGTAGGACTGCAATTTATTTTTCAAGTAATAATTTTCAAGGCTTTCTTGTTTGCTTTTTCAGCTTTTTCTTTTTTTTTATCTTCTTTTTAAGAGGACTATAGAGGAAAATTAGTTTAGCAAAACCTTAATTACCTGGGAATGCTATCAAAGCATAGCACTTTTGTATGTCCTTAGGTATTTGAAGACCATACTATAAAACAAAAAAATTCATATTTCTTTAAATGGCTGTAGCCTACAATACAGAACTGTAGTGTGATGTGTATATTAAAAGTAACTCTGATCTTCAAAGAGGACTGTGGAGATGTTCCACTTGCTTTAGCTCTATTTACATTGTCTAAAATTTATCTCTTTTTGTGTTTTTCCATTAAAAATGAGTGGAAAACACCAGATTTGAAAACAGAGCATTCATTCATTTTACAGTTTTAGTGATAGTGATCTTGCTCTTAAATACAAATTTGTGTATTTAAGCCTACCATAAGGAATTCCAACACTGAACTTTCTTAACTATATTCTTCTTCAATGAGGTCATTCTTTATTGCCACAGCACTGTAAATAAAACAATAGAGATGTCCATTTTGGATGACAGATATGGTATGAAGGCATTACACAGGCAGCCTGGAAAAGGAGCAATTTATGTAACTTGAATGCCTTAGAAGTTAGGCATCTAGATTTAATTCGTTATACAGAATCTCTCTGAAGACAATGGAAGACAACTTCAGGGGCAATTTATCCTTTCTTGTAGCAACTCTAAAAAACAGATGGACTCCCTCTTCTTTTCACTTCCTCTCTGATTCCTTTACTAGAAGGAAACCATTTACCATAGTCTAGATATAAATCGTAGGTGTCTAAAGTTAGATAAGATGGATTTCTTGATGCATTCACCATGTACTGGTTATGTTCCTAGCCAGAAGTAAGCTTTCAAATAAACATTAGTCATGATTCATTGCTTTTGTTTACTTGTTTTTGTTATAAGTAAAAAATGCTTCCAAAAGAACTGCAGGATATTATTGATAACCTATCACTGGTTACAAGAAGGAGAGATCATCACACTTTCATTTTGTTTTGTTGTTGGTTGAGTTTTGTTTTGTTTTTTAAAGACTACATTTGAGCTAGTCACTTTAAAATCATTCTATAATTGAAAGAAACAAGTACTTTTATTATGCTTTATTTAACATAATTTTTGAGGTTCTTAGTAGGATGAGCTGAGTGTACACATAAACATTTGGGTAGATGAATTTCATCTAGTGTACCCTATTCACTAACAAGGAGGACAGGACAGAAGAAAGCATTACATAGGTATTCATTGCATACCTATGTGGAAACATTCCTATGTTTCCTGTCTGTAGATCTTGGTCCAAAAATCATGGAGACCAATGGGTAGGTGGTCACTGACAACTGCAAGATTTAGATCAAACTCTTCAAGTACCCATACATTTTGCAGAACTAGCATGCTGTCAATATTACCTTCTTTATGAACAAGATATGTATGGGGCTATTTGCCCTGCTTTAATCCGTTCTAGAAAGGGGCATGTTTGGGACAATGAGAGGCGCATCTTATTCAAAAGTGCTTCAGTGATTCCTTCTATTATGCAGATTTACTTCACTGCTCTTGCAGAATGACATTCAAATAAATAGTACGAAAATGAACATGATGAGTACCAAATGTTTGTCTATTGTTGAACTTGTTTCTCTATTCCAGAAAACTTTCTAAGTTAATTTCAGCTTCATGACATATACATCTTATTTTGGAAAGGCAAAATTATCTAATGTATGATGCTCTGCATCATACAATGAAGAGCATAATCATACATGATTCCTCTCTAAATAATTTTTAAGAGTTCAAAAATGCTCAAAACCAGTATGACTTTAATTTTAATATGTGTCTTTTCTATTTGTAAAACAGGATGTCCTTATCATTTACATATTAAAGAGAAAGATTAAATAGCAAGTATAATCTTGTACACAATTTGGTGGAAATGTAACAAAAGACAATGACAGTGAATTACATGAAAAAATACGTTTTGCATGAAATATTTAAAAAAAAAAAATTATACTGGAAGCATCCCAACTAACACATGTTAAAAAGTTTGTGGATGCAAGAATGAAAAAAACATATTCATATGATAATTAACTTCGATGCACAGTAAGTTCTTCAAGAGCAATCATAGTTATTACAGTTTTTGTTTTGTCCAAAGAAAATGGCTTCTTATAATTTTTGAATATTTGAATAGGCTTACAACACATAGACCTGATGGTTTTATTCTAAATACTATTCTTTATTTGTTAAAAAGTGTTTCTAAATTAAAAAACAAAACAAAACAAAACCCCACAAAAAAACCAAAACAAAATATGCGACCAAAGTCTGCCTACTTCAAGATAGCTGATCAAAAGGACACATGCTACACATGCTATAGTAACACACCAGCAAGGCCTAATTCACGTGCAAAATTACTGTAATATAAGGATACAGTAGCTCTTGATACCCTGGACACTTGCATCTGGTAAATGAATCGTGGTCAAAGAATTGGTTCAGGGACTATCCTGTGATGGTAGGCACTGTTTAATTGCTAGCATGCTTAAGCAAGTCTTGGGAGATGGACACACACTACAAGAGAGATTTCAGGCACACCAACATGATCTGTGGCCTGCCATTTTCTTTTAAGGCTCTGTCCCTATTTAATTTAGCAACTCTTATGTGGTCAAGGCCAGAAATTGCTTCTCCTTTTCCTGCAAATAATTCAACTGCTAACTTCATGGCTCAGTCCTGTTACAGAGGACTTTGCAGAATCACGATCCTAAATGAGAGAGACCAGTCCAAATATAGACTTCAGCTAACTGCATTATAATATGCAAATACATATCCTGGTATATAAAATGGAAAGGAAATTTTATGTCCTTGTAAATGTTGGGTAATTTAAAGGAAAAAGCATACTTCAAAGGCAGGATTGCTCTGAAGGATCTTATGGATTATTACTGAATTGCTGCTCATAAATTCCCACATGAGCTTTTTCAAAGGAGAGAAGAGAATCATTGATCATTGGGGGTCATTGTGACATCTATATGAAATTGCTATAAAGAAACTCCAAAATATATTTTAAAAGAAAAAAAAAACAACAAACAAACAAAAACCAACTTATTTCAGGCTTCATAAAAAACCTTAAACCCAGCATATCGTTATGCAAACTGCTTAGGATTGCAAATGTCTCCAGTAGATGGGGGACAATGCATAAATTCACAGAAAAAATCTATGAAACAAAAGAAATTACATACTGACAGTTGTAATTATCAGAGTGAAGGAAAGGGAAATTTAGCAATCCAGATTTTCAAATTTGGGGAGTATTAGTGTGAATGGTTAATATTTTGAAGATAAAATAAGTAAGATTTATTAAACCCATTATCACAGAACTTTGAGATTTTATATTTTCATCACTCATTGAATTTATTGAATTTCACTATGAAAAGTCCCTTTAATGACAACTGTCAGAGGCAAAATACTAAATTAGATATTTTATTTTTTTTCCTCTGACCCCCTGTGTTTCTCTGTTTCAGTCTCTAAAATCCACTGCTGTAACTTCAGGATCAGATATCACTCAGGCTTATGACCTTATTCACTACAGATGACAAATCAATGTATTACTGTTGCTTTCTGTTCTTTAGTTGTCCTCTAGAACAAAGCTGTCAAGCATACCACAGGAACTCCAGGGCATTTCTCTTGAAAATCCATCTCCAGTAGCTGATTCTACAGCCCATTATATAGTCATGACATACATGTCCGATGATATCCAAATCCTGATCACTTCACCAGATATTATTTTCCTTATCAATACTTTTCTATTTCTGCAGATAATTTTCCCATTTGGTCATTTTTTTACAGATCAGTTGCTGTTTCCACAGACTTTAGATTATAAGAACTGAAGGGACTGCTGTGACCTTGTTGCATGGTGGTCTACGAAATAGAGGCAAGATTTCTCTGAAGTATCTGATCTTTGTACTAAAATATGCCTGTAGTGAACTAATACTTAAGCAGTAGTTAAATCAGCAGTTAGCACCTCAGTGGGTTATGGAGCTATTTTATTCCTGGAGGACACATGCAGACATCAAAACCTTTTTTCCCAAGATGATATACTCGTTTTTTGTTTTGGTTTGGGTGTTTGCTTCACTTTTTTAAGCTAGTCAGTATGTTCTCTTTAGAAGGAAAACAGATCACTTAATTAAAGCTGCATGGAAAAATTTGTTCAATTGCTATTTTTAGATTAAAAAAAAAAATCACAACCTGAACCTGAAAATATGAAGACCTACTTGTATGTAACAGAGAAATTATAACACTCTTCCCAAATGAAACTGAATTTATTAATCTTTCAGATGAAGAAAAAAATATATCTTCTTTTCTCAATTTAAGTTACAGTTGTAAGGTTCAGTTTCACAGCTCCAGTTGTGAGCTTTCACCATCAGTTATTACATTCAAGCTTTCTTGCTTTTTGGTCTAAAGACTAATTAATTTTTGAACTGTTAGAATTCCAACAGGAATCATCCCTACTTTTAGAAGAGTTAATAGACATATTATTACAGGATCCATTTGACACCAGAGAGTGAAGTTTAGGTTTGTAGCATAATTCTAGTTGGAAGTAGAGACTAGAACAAAGAAAATTTGCTGATCGCTGGCTTTTGTTGAATGTGAGATTGCACTTCATTGACCAGTACATAAATTCCTACAAAATTATCATTTTCTTTACACGTGTAGCACCTATATTTCAAATCAAAGTGGTATAGATTATTCAATGATATATCTTAAATTTTCTTCTTTGATTTAACAATGCACAAATAAATCTAGGAAAACAGATTAAATCTGTATTTCTCATATTCCAGTTCATTCACAGTGGATGTGTTATGCATTTTTCTGTGACAGTTGTAAAATCAATCACATAATCTGTTGTAATTTGAACCATATAGCTAAACACATAAAAATGTCTCTGTATTTAACTTTTTTATCAGTCCTTCTCAAGCACCAACTCTTTTGAGCAAAAGCAGAATTTTTTCATTTAATGTGTATGAGATACTTATTGCAGTGGGCAAGGTCTTTTAAGTCTTTCATATATTGGTCAATCTTTGATGTCCTAATACAATCTAGTTTCAAAATACTATAAAAGCTATTAGACAATGAATTAGAAGGATGCAGGATATTGTGAGAGTGGGAAGATATCTTTCTCTTTTTTACTAACACACTCTCACTTGCTTTCTCTTTTTCTGCAGAGATAATTTGATCTTTTATCAAGAACAGGAGCTTGGAACTTCCCCCGAGGGTTGTTACTTTCTTGCTGGAGACTACTCCACAGAAACATGAAAATGTCCTCAAAGGGAATCCTTTGGGTACGAGAAACACTATCCCAGTACAGATTAATTCCTCTTCTAATATCTATTGGTTGCACACTGATTTCCCAGTGCTCTGTTTTGTTCCAAAATTTTGCCAGGGAAAAGAAGAAATATTGCATCAGAGGTTAGGTAGAATAGAGGGAACTGTTCAGGGGTCCTTCTCTCTATTGCAGTGGAAAAACTAGTAGCAGTGCCATGCTTAAAGGAAAGAAATGTAAAAGAAGATAATTACAATATAGCAGGCTTGAGCTGTGCAGGGTCCAATACGGCAAAGTCAAGCAAAATCAGGCAAAGCCATGAAGGTATCAGTAGGTGTATCTCAGCTACTTTAGCAGTACGTGCACCGAAGGATTTTGCTCCTTGGAAATCACATAATGCAGAGCTGCACAACTACCAGTACATTCCCTAATTTCAATGTGCACCCCTTTTGTAAACTAGATGTTGACATTCTTATGATATACTTTTTATGGTATACTGAAAAGATTTCAGTTCATACTCACTGTATCTTCCCTGTGCTTCAGATAATATAGCCCATTGTATCAGCCTTTTTTCTCTTTCAACATGATTCATCACATTAAACATTAGCCTTTGATGTGGACTCCTCGCAAGGGATCTCTAAAAAATCTTATCAAGCAATGTTTACTGCACCTCTCCATCATTCTGGCAGCTTGATTTACACTGAAATACAACAAATTAGTAAGGCATGACCTTTACTTTAAAAAAACCACAACAACCCACAACCAAATTGTTGTGTTAATAAAGCTGTATTTTTCCTAATTTGCACTCTTAAAATACTTTTTAAGACTTAGAATTGCTGTGAGTATAACTGATCTATAAGTTTTTGGAGTACTGTAAGGGTTTTCTTCAATTTATGATATTACATTTGTTCAGTGTGCCCAGAAACTTTTCTTCTACTGATTTCATAACAAATAGTAATCCAGATTCAGCCATTTCTTTTCCTAATTGTTCTCTTTGTTCAGTTGTAAAGACATATGTAAAATAGCAGAAAGTTCTGGTTTGTGTTTGCTTTTTCTTACAGTTTATCGCTTATCTAACACCATGTATGTACATAAATATGTAAATATTTCTTTACATAAATATGTAAAATAACATATAGAATGTCATTACCACATATGCAAGGCTTTTTGTGGCTTTTTTTTTTTTTTAAACAGTGGTTCTATTTTTCATTTTATTAATTAACGCATGGTACACTGTCATAAACACATTCTTTCTTGACTTTTCTCCTCTTTGAAGTGAAGCCATGACTACAGAAAAAGCGTGCATAATTATTGTGGAAGACCATATACACAGACTGGTAAGCACAGAGTGTATTGTCTCTATAATCAGTATTGAGAGTACCTAGCTACGATGTGCTGCTTTTCGTCCACACATGTTGAAGAACTTTTTAATGGCAGGTAATACCACTGCCTTCCCGTGTGAATAATATACATGAATAACAGAAGGTTAACTTGCTTTTTCTAAAATGTGCTGTCAGAGCAGTGATGGTTAAAGTATTACAAGGTACTGCAACCTGGATTTTCTTTGTTTCTGTGTCAATGTGAAATCCTACTTCTCTATTGCAGAAAAGATAATGACAGCTTCAATTTTCCTTTACAACCACATAGATCTTAGGAGATGATCAGCAACAGAAGGCCAAGTGGGTTATTCTGGAATGTGTGAAAAGGCATTAAAGACCTATGATTACACAACTGACTTGAGCTACAAATAGCTAAGCTCCAAGCCAGAAGCTCAAATGTGAAGTTTCTTGAATTGTGTCCCTTTGTGGCAGTTAAAAGTCTCCTTTGTGCTGAAGGATTCACAATGTTGAAGTTCTAGAAACATATTTTGAGTGCTGGTTTTTATTTGCCTCTTTTTTTTCCGAAACACGTTCAAGGAAGTTGTTGCTGTATTTGTAAATTAGGAAGTTAGTCAGACTGAGAAATATGACATTTTCAACCAGTCTAATTTACTTAATAACTCATTGCTTTAGCATACTCTAAAGCCCAGCCTATATACTGTACAACTTCCATTTCCAGCTTTCAGATTGATGGTATTTTCATCATTGAATGAGGCTGTCTTATATATAGTGGCTGTTCATTTACTGGAAAGAAGTTCAGAACAACCTGTTCCTGTACTTGCTTAAAGAAAATAAAAGAAAAGAATGTTTTACTAATGCTTGGAAAATACACCCATGCCTAAGGATAGCACAGTTGTTATCTATGAAATTTTCTCAGGAATTGAAAGTCCTGTGATCAGTGTTCTGACCACCTTACAGACATTTTCTTATGTATATTATTGTTTGTCTCTTCTTTCTTTCTTTCTTTTCATTGCAGTAAAAAATAGACATCATATATTAATTCCTAGATGGTGTAATTTATTACTATATTCGTTGGACTAGTTCTTTTCTAAACCATTTTCCTTTATATATTATAGACATGGTCAGATTCCTGATGTAGCATATTGTACCCTAAAATATTCTGGAGTTTTTTCCTTACATTTGTTACAGGAAAGATAACCAGTATACAGCTTCCCTTTTATTTCTTCGTTTGAGTATTGATCACCCTGTGTTTTGAATCTGCTACCACTTTGCTTCTTAATGTCCTGATAACATTTTCTCTGGCTGGAGGTTTTACTGCAGTTTTTCAACTCTTGTGCAATATATCTTTTGTATTTTTCTTTTCATATCATAGAGCAGTATGGGACATGTGAAACAGCTTTATAAACAATGAAGTTGTGATTTTTTCAGTTTGGATGCTGCTGTAGCTACATGCAGCATAACATTAGGTATTAAAATTATTGTGCCAGAGGTGCATGACCTAAGCTCATCATGCATGACCTGACAGAAGGCACTTAACGAGCATACACTCCTATTCTAGCATTTTCCATATATGATAAAGGAAAATGTAAAAAATAAGAAAAAAGACTCACTGAACATATGTGTCTCTAATCTACTTGACCTGATTTTATCAGGAGCTCTTATTAAGCTCTTATTAAGCAGATCAGAGCTGTCAGAATTTCTGCTCAAAATCTCAATTCGTTTTCAGAAATTAAAAGAAATGCATTCAAATAGATTCAGTCACAGGAAATATTATACAATTTATAGAACTGAGGGAAAGACAATAACTGATGAGCTATTTCTGTGTCCAAATTTCTTGGATTCCAATGAGTTTTTGAAGAAATGACTGTAGTAAAGAAGAAACCATGTCTGAACTGCTTTCTTAGTGCAACTACTGATCTTTATGTATGGTCAATGTAGATGAAACTCATTCCAGTAATCATTCTTTTTTCTAGTGTCACAGAAGTCAATACACTTACTGACATACAAAGGAAATTGCACGCTGAAAAACGACAATATAACTTTTTAACTGAATATCGTTTAGTGAACTCTTTGAACATGATGGTGCAGAAAAAATGCAGGGAAAAGTCATTGAAGACAATTGTTGCATACCATATATAACAACATGAAACATTTTTCAAAGGAATTTATTTAAATATGCAGTAGCAGCTTTTACTGCTCGTACTATGTCTTATGCACTTGTACATATTGTGGATGCCGATATTAGAACATATTCTGCTGAGTATTTAAAAAATAAATTTGCATAGGTAGAAATTCTATAAGCAGTTTTGTCACCTGAAGTCCAATAAGGTGGGATTTATAGGCTGAAGTTCCAGAAACATGAGTCAGGAAAACCTCGCCTAATTTCCTGTGCTTAGGATAGTCCTCAGCTTATCAAAAGTAGACGTAAACCATGTAAACAATGTGGGCATCTACATAGATCTATTCATTCAGAAATTTCTATATGTGTGTTGGAGATCATTAGGTTATGTGATAAAAGGCTTGCCTCAGTACACACAAAGGAGCATGGAAGAACAGTCACAGGCACGGCAATCAGAATAATCTAATGAGGAAAGTGAGGAACCCATCCCAGCTACTCTCAAGGCTGCCACAGGAAAGCCATCACCCCCGTGATGTGAGTATGCAATCCTTTAAGATATGTCAACAGGAGCACCTCTCTGGATCGCCTTTCAGGCTAAGCAGGGTTACTGCTGAGAGTATGGAACTCTTGGGATGTCAGGGAATATCATCTTTGGATTGCACAAGACTTTATTATCTTTAGGGCAGGTAAACGTGGTTTGAGGGAAGAACAAGCATGGGAAAAGAGGGGAAAGGGAATAAAAAGGGGATAGTTTATATGCTGATGGTCAATATGCTTCTCTGGCCATGCCCTGTACCTCGTTACCAGAGATTGTTCTGCCTTCTTATTAAATTCCATTTCTAACTATTTTCCTGGTGCGGGCACTGTCTATTCTGTGTGTGTGTGTGTGTGTACACGCGCGCATGTGCACAGAGGTCAAAGTGCCAGTAATTAGATTCAGTCCATGGGTCACAGGGGCCCAGGTGATTACAGGGCTGGCAGCTAGAGCAAGTGAGGTTATATAAGTCAGTGTGTGATCTTTAGTGAATATTAAGATGGACTAACCAGCAAGAAAAATAAACAACTTGGAAATGATGAACTGAGATGGCCATAGGTCAGGGGCAGATATGTGTGTATCTCTCTGAGTGAGACAGATGAAGAACTTGGCTACTGGAGGGATCAGGACATCCAGATCAACTTCCAAAGGGACTGTAGGATCTGGAGACTGACTGAGAGACTTATTTGCATGTGTGCGTCTGTGTGTGAGAAAACTGTACGTGAAAAGATCAAGGGACAGCTACTGGATAGGCTTATTGTCCAAGATCGGTTACTGTAGGATGCATATTTATATACTTACATATGCATATATTTCTCACTAGTGGACTTTCATCCTGATCAGCCAGGGTTGGAAATTGGATGAATTTGTCAGTATTTCCTGTGTTTCCTGTGTTTCCTTGGGAGCTGAATGTTTCTGTGTGAAATGATCTTCATAAGCAGCTTTGTATATATTTACATACATAATATACACATGTGCTTGCATATGTGGCTGTTTGAAATATATGCTTAGATTTGGTACTGGTTGGATGTGGAGGCATGGAGCTGCAGCAGCCAGGCCTCTATTGGGATGAAGGATTTGGTAACCCTTGACAAGGAAAAATGGAGTTTTGTAGAAAACGTGGGTTTTCTCATAAAAAAGAATACAATTAATACAGATCAGATAAACATCTCCATGCTTATGTTCATTCTATATGCACGAATACAAAGATAACTAACTCAAGTGCATATTGCCACACTTAGATGCCAGCAATTAGGTGAAGTACCCATCTCCAAAACTATGATTGCACCTCTGAACTGTAGCGTAGATTTCTATCTGCCCTACATTCCATAGGAGATAAATTTCCGAAGTGTAATGCATCTTATCCTAACATACACGCATAGAACACTTTGTGTGAACCATCTTCTGGACATTCCTATTCCTTCCGCTGGAAGATGAAGATAGCCTCAACAAATAGCTTTACTAGAGTTACTAATTTCAAACAACTAATTTCAAACAACTGATTTCAAACAAAAGATGAACCACTGTTTCTGAGACCAATGCTTAAATGCTCGCCACTCGTTCAGGTGGCAGCTTCTGTTCCTTCATTTAAGGTATTAAATGGTAGTGATACTAATTATCTTTTTCATTATTATTTAATATACTCTGCAAAGAAGAAACATACCCTACTAAAATATTACTTTCTGCAGATTGAGAATTCTAGATAATGTTTTGTGCTTTCTATTCTAGATTCTAGGGAATGCTATGTCCCTTTTACATGTACATTAAGATCAGTCACTCTCATGTTTGTTCTCTTGCTAGCATTTGCTGTATTTGTTAACTATATCATTATCTTGGACCACCATATATTGGTTTTGATCTTGTTATTTCTTCCTTTTCTGACTACCTCTGCAGTTCTAGCTTTGGAGAGCTTATTCGTAAGGACAGTAACCTTGCTACTAATGCCAGATCCTGGTAACTGGGGGAAAAAAAAAAAAAAAAAAACCAAACAACTTTGGGAAAATATATGCCAGACATGGACAGATTTTTTATAGGGACAGAAAATATTGTTCTTTAACCTGAGAGTGACCTCATTTCTAATTTTTCTGTCAAAGACAAATCTCTCAACAAAGTGATTATATAAACTTTTTAACATGGGAAAAGCAATATAGTTTACCTAAACCTTTTTCTTGGCAATAGCTGAGCTTGAGAAATGAAGATCTGGAATAAAAAAAAATCAGCCTAAGCCCTGAAAGTCTGACACACTTGTAAGCACCTGAAAATAGGCTTCTATAATGGAAAGTGTTGGGCAGTCTTAACTATAGATCTTGCTGCCAGTTTCAGTCATCATCTTTTCCTCAGTAAAAAGGAAGGACATGGAGAAAGGTTTGAAAAAACTTGGAGGCACCTCTCTTTATTTGGAAAGAAAAGAACTAAGGGTTAAGAGAGGAAATACAAATAATGTATTGTTTACCTTGGAAAAGAACGCCAAAAAAAGATGTTAAGTTATTGCTCAGGCTGCTAGTTTTCAAATTTGCTAATTTTTCATGTGACCTTAAATTCTCTGGCATACTCTGTAGTCCTATTTTCTGTAACTTAGTTTTAGCAACTACTTGAGATGCTGCCTTACTTATAAATTTGGGTATTAATTCACGTGGCTTTTACAGACTTATTTTTTTTTAACAAAAAGACTTTGAAAAAAGGAATTCTAATGATCATTCATCACCATGTGATGATCTGAAATTCTGAAGAAACTCAGCAAGAGCATTGAAATTTTCCATAAAATAATCTGTACATTTTATGTCTTCTACAATGTGCTAAATGAGAATGAGGTGCTGACAAGTGGTTTTGATTTTTGTTGTTGTTATTTGTTTCTAAATATAATGTTTAGTATTTTATTTTTAAAATAAAACTGAGATATCCAGATGTGCACATTTTTATTGAGCAGCTGTGTTTGCTCTGTATTCTTGTCTTTCTTCAGTTCATCCGTTCCTTATTGCTCGTTGCATTCCTTTGTTAAAGTAGATCTAAAATCAGACTGTAAAATAAAGCAAAAAAAGAGGTCTTGACATGCCTACTTCCTTAAGTGGCAGTACAAAGCCCAAAGTAAAGAGGATAAAACCAGAAGTCCATCTATGCCATTATTCTATTTCTGAACAATGGCTGAATAAGAAGATGGAAATGGAAAATAAGGAATATAAATACAGAGAGAGTATGAAGTACTCTTCCCTTTTGTATAATCTCACATCTTCCAAGTGTGAGTACCTTCAGTATTCTCAATGCTTGGATTAGCTTTACATCATACCTGTGTAAGTTACACTGTAACTAACTGTTATGTAATTCTGACTGCAGTTATGACAGTTTATTTATGTCAGTAGAAGTGTCAATGAGTAATAGCAGAGAAACTGGGCTTAACAGGTCTTGGACATCTCCACTATGGAGGATGATATGAGCCAAGATGGTTGTTGTAAATCAAACAATTTTCAGATTTATTGTGGATCTACAGCAAGCCTATGTCTTGGAGCCTGGAAACTGAATATCCTGGATCTGGGGATGTTCAAAGGCTTCTAGACTTTCTGATGTTAGCCAGGAGCTGAATTCCTATTGCAGACTGGCTTGTCTTCTGGGTTCCTGAAATTCCAAAGAACCTTAGCTGTGCCAGGTTTCTCCAAACAGGCAGATAAAATTATGTGCTATTACCTATACCAGAAAACGAAGTGATGCTAGAGGACATTTTCAGGCCTGGAACTTGATTTTAAATTCTTAGAGCAATGTCTGTCATGTATTTTGTCTAGGCCACCTCATACTTTCCCAAAGGATCTCTGGGTCATGGGCTATTTGAAACAGGTGGTTTGGAGGTAGCCAGCCTGCTCTGGAGATTAAAACAACTGAATTGTATGAG
Organism: Chroicocephalus ridibundus; assembly: GCF_963924245.1. Lineage (NCBI taxonomy): Eukaryota > Metazoa > Chordata > Aves > Charadriiformes > Laridae > Chroicocephalus > Chroicocephalus ridibundus. Next base: position 52,582,101 of record NC_086284.1, read on the forward strand.
CAATGATCATTCTATGAGGGCTGACCTCCATTTCTGACAGTAGTGACATGTGCCATCTTTTCTTTTTTTTTTTCATTCCTTAACATAGACAGAGCTACAAGATGTTGCACGCAAAAGCCCCCATGACTGAAGATTAAGAGGTTACAGAACAGAGCTACAGTGGAGTGAACCAGGACTACACACATGTCACTGTACTTTGCTGCTATTGTGCTTCTTATTGAAGGGGGAAGAAAATCTAGAGAGACATTTTACAGTTGTAATCTATCTCCCTTCCTGAGTGGGTTTAATTCTGACTCTATGAGTTCGTTGGTGTGCTACATGCTTTCCCCTGCTGTGTTGAGAAGTAACTGCGTAAAGGCCTTATTTGTTCCAAAGCTCTGTGTGTACAAAAGGCAGCTGTTGCTAAGAATTATTATAACTGCATGGTTGACTTTTCACTGTTCAGCTCTGCCTACACTTTGTGTATAGAGCACCTTCTACTATAAAATAGGATTATTTCTTTCCTTTTTTTTTTTCTACTGCAGACGAGGGAGTTAAAAAGAGAGGATGAAAACAGTGGCATAATATATGTGCCCAGGTCAACCAAGAGCAAAAGCTGTAAGGAAGGACTAAGCTGCAGGGAGTTTGTGTGTTGGTGCTAATGGAAAATCAGGGCGTTATTTTATGCAAATAATTTATACAGCCAGCTGTAACGCCTAATAGTTTTTTCTTTTTATAATCCAGTATTGTTTCTCCCACACAGTACATTTACTTGATAAAGTGAGGACGATTTTCTTAATTTGAGTTTAATGGTGTAGTGCAAAAAGAGGAACTTGTTCACTGTAAATGTGTTAGCTAAACTGTGATTGTGAGCATTCAGCTATGAGTCTCTGGATTCCACAGTCACAGTTCAATACAAATATAAGCTGCTGCTAAAAATGGATCCTTTAGGGGGGTGGGGGGCAAGGTTAATTTTCAGCCAAATTATTTACCTGATATAGCTCCCAGCAGGGCCTGGACAGTAGAAGTGCCAGCCCAAGAGAAACAGTGGGAATAAACACTTGAGGAGGCAAGTAAAACTCTACTTTTATAAGGAACTCTTACTTACGACCCATTAAAGAGGACGGACAAAAAAAGAAATGAGGTGCAAAAACATGTCTTAGATTTCCCAATTTTTATTTTTTTTTATTTTACCTTCTTTTCCAAGAATCAAAATCTTAATCTTTTAGAGTTGCAATACTGTATATCACATTTCAGATTTGGTTGTAAGTGAGCTCACTTTTTTTTTTTAAACACCTTACCCTTCCAGTTTCCTCATAGCTATTCTGTCTGGCAAGTATAAGGAAGTCATAGCTAGACTCTCACTGTCCATTCTCTTTTTCCTTCCTATCCACTCGCTTCATAGGAAATAACAGACAAATAGCAGCTTCACTACAAGTTGCAGTCTTGTCCAAATAGGTTGTCACGACAAGGAAAAAATCTTATAATTGTGCATAGTTAAAACAGGGTTACAATGAGGTCTAAGGATATATTAAAACATTATTCTAATGACCCAAATTCCAGTATATTTAATGGTACACATATTTAACAAAATGCTGTTTATTTTATGTACTTACATACATATATATATATTTATATATGCAGCGAAAAAAAACACATTAGATGACATTATTATGACATTATTATAACTGACATTGAAGTGTTTCCTGACTTCTAAGTGCGTAACTCTACAACCTTAATGTTTTATTAAGGTGTTTATTGCATTTAATATATCATCTTATGTACAGATAGGGCACTGTGTTACACATTCAGTGGACCAAACAATTTGTTATTTACAGATTCAATAAACTTACCTTTGACCTGCTTTCCTTCAGGCAGTCTGATTAGACCTGATTTTGGAAGGCATCCAGCTTGGTGACTGGTGCTGGTATTTTAGCAATGGGGTAGATTAGTCCGTTTAGTGGATAGTGGAGCTTGCAAAATAGATGATTGTAAAGTTTAGCAACAATATAATTCCTAAGCGTAGTTACTTCATAATCCCAGTGGTAAGGTGGTTACACGACAAAATAATTCCTTTTATTGCCTAAAAATGTTACATTTAATATTTTACACTAAGAATACAGCTGGTAGCATTTAATTTCTTTTTGGCAAACTTAGAAAGAAGTCATTATTTAGCAGTTTAAGGCATACTCAAAACATTCCACATTGATTGATTTCATAATCTGACAGGTCATTTATATACAATCATGCAGTGCCTTTTTTTAACAAGACCACCACTTTCTTTCAGTGAAAACTGTAAGAAAATAAAGTTTTATTTGAAACTCAGAAAATCCTTTTTTAAGGAGATTATTTTAAAAATGTATTAGAACCACTGAAAACTAATGCCTTCCTTGAATGTAGTCCAGGTCTGATCAAAACATTAATAATTACAAGATTTCAAAGGAAATCAAAATTAAGTGAAACAGAAACCTCTTGCTTGCAGGGTTTCCTCCCTTTTGATTGGTCAACTTCTCGGTCTTGTTGGACTACTATAATTTGAGATGGAATTAGAGTAATGAATGTATGCAGTATGTCTAGATGAATACATATGTACATTCTTTGTATGTGTGGTCAATTTTTTGTATATATATTGCATTCTTGTGCTTCATTATGATATTTATCTTTTCCTGAAACCACACTATATTCAGTACCGGATTGGATATAGCAGCTTTTTTCATGATATTATCAGACTCATTTTTTGATTAGTGACAAAGTTTCACAGCTGCAGCAATAGAGACACCTTGGAAGGAATTAAATAGTGTTTTCCTTTTACCCACAGCCACAGAGCAGAAGACTTGTTCTTTTTGCATATTTTTTTTTTTCACAATTCTCCAGACAAATGTCTTCTTTTCTTTTTCTTTTTTTTTTTTTTTTGGTCATTGTAGCAAGAATTTCCTTAAGGTGGTTTGGACATCTTTTCATTAGTATGTCCCAGAAAACAATCAATAATATTCAAAAAACTAAAGGTGATGAAGGTGTTCATGAACACTTAAAGTCAGTAAATATCATGCTAATATTACCAAGAGATCAACAAGCCAATTTCCAATATGTCTATGACTTTAGAGAGCTTTATTTGAAGTTAATTGATGCAACGCTGCTTAACCTGCTGAATGTATTGCATGGTTTATTTGCTCTTTGTGTTTGTATGCGGTCGTTTAAACATGCTATTTTGGTGTGGATTGGCATTCAGATGTATAGTATGATTACTTGGATAACAGTTCCCCCTCCATATCTCAGGCATCACATGATGGATTCTATTACTAATTACACTTTTGGTATTCCCTGGGGAATCAATAAGAGGTTATGTTCTTTTTCTGCAAGTTTTCTGAAATATTTTTGAATGGATAGATAAAAAGAAATATTCGAGAGAATTTACGAATTCTTTGAACAATCAGTATGTCCTCCTTTGGGGTGAAGCAGAGCCAACTTTCTGTTCAGTGAGAGAAGCTCTTGCTTATACTTGTCGCTGTGGCAACTAGGGTCAGCTAACTTGATTGTTTACCCTGTGGAGGGGTCACACCTGTGGGTAGGAGTGGACAGGCCAGGTGACCCAAACCGACCAATCAGGTATTCCATCCCATCTGCCATGCTCAATATAAAAGCTGAGGGACAAAAAAAGCTCAGGTTGGCTCTTCAGTGGTTGCTTTTTTGATGCATCTCTTTCTTCAATGACTGGTGTCTAAGGAAGACCCTGTCAGTTCATATACCTTTGATCCCAGCCTGTGTGTTGCTGAATCAAGATCTGGAATCCAGTTGCCATTCATCACTGAGTCCAGTCTGGAACTTTCCCTAGTGCCTGCTGGTGCCATCTCCCTGGGAGTTTGATATGGGTTGTATATATATTTGGATATATTGTATCTATTTCCTTTTTTTATTTTAATATTTTGTTAAAGTTGTTTAGCTCTTTTTAAACTCATAAATCTATTTATCTCTCTTCTTCCTCTGCTTGGAGCAAGAGGTGGGGAAAAGCATCTGTTGTCTTGTCATTGGCCAACTGGCCCCAAACTGTGACACAGTAGTAAATAGCTGGGTGCAAGGGTGTCCTGGTTCCAGCAGGGATAGGGTTAATTTTCACAAGACACTGGGATGGGAAGTATCCCAGATGGCTGACCCAAACTGTCCAAAAGGGTCACAGTATCATGTGACATCACGCACAGTATATAGCTGGAGGAGCTGGCTCCAAGAGGGACAGGAAATGCTGCTGGGGAGCGGGCTGGGGCTTCCCGGGTTCCAGTTGGTGAATGTTTTTACATTAATCACGGTTTGTATATTTCTTTATTAGTATTATTGTTGCTGTTTTTCTTTCCTTCACTGTTCCGTTAAACTGCCTTTATCTCAACCCATCAGTTTTGCCTTTTTCTTCTATTTCTTCTCCTACCCTGCGTGGGGAGTGAGCGAGTGACCAAGTGGTTCTTTGTTGCTGGCTGGGTCTAAACCATGTCCAAGGGAGAGACAGAAACCTTAAGTATGAGGTAACAAAAGACACACAATTGAGCCTGAGTGATGCTTGATTCAGAGATGTGCTTTCTCTTATGGCATTTGTAAGCATTAGTTGTCAGTTCTAAGCTGTCCCTGCCTGGCAGAGTCAGCTAAATTAACAGTTAGATTGTGTCCTTCAGCCATAAATTGCGTAAAGAGGTAAAAGAGAAAAAGACCTTTCTTGAGCCTCATCTGTGACTCAACTCTAAAGGGTACCTAAGAAATTCATGTCCCTCAAAATCCTTCCATGCACTGGAACTGAGAGGGGAAAGGACATAGTAAGGTATATTATTTTTTTTTCATTGGTGTCAGCAGAACTGGATAATAAAGAAGCATAGTAAAATGCTTTCCCAAAACAAGAGAAATTGCTTCCTTCCTTCCTAGAGAGGTGTTAAGGCATGTTAAGAATAGGGACACCTCCTCCAGCCACTCCGACCCAGGATCCCTTCTGCCTGGCTGCTGGAGCCCAGCCTGGTGGCAGAGGACAGACCTCTGCCCAGGCTGAGTGACATGGCTGACGCTTTCCCACTTGGAAGTTCAATCAGCAACAAAGCTAGGCACATATCCCAGAACCACAAAGACACATGCACACACACATACAGTGGACACCAACATGGCCAGTCACACAGTCTGCCACAGACAAGGAGCTACCTTCAGAAGGCAGCACCCACATACAGGACTCACACGAGACAGCCACATCCCCTCCTTCTCTTGGGCTGGCAGAGATGGAAGGTCACTGGTGCAGCACACACATGACATTCTCCACACACACACTAGTGGATCCCGTGAGCACCATCATGGCCCCTTTGGTCTCTGACTCTCTGGCTGAATGCTCACTGCAAACCCACAGGCAACCCACACTCATGGGTCCCCAGCACAGATCCTCTGACTGCCTAATACTCCTTTCCAGACCTGGGGCCTCTACTTGCTGACTGGTCCAGCTTGGAGTTTGCCAGTAAATACTCATGCACAACTGGGTTGGGGAAGATATAAACACTTGTCTCCATCAGCTTGCACCAGGCACATGGGCTGTGACCCACGGTCCTGCTTCAGCTGCCAGTGCTGAGCCCCTCACTTGTATCCCTAAGTAACTGGTTTGGGGAACACACACCATTCGTACCCCAGTGGTTGGAGATTAAAGACCCCCACTTGCTCCAGCAGCTGGTGCTAGGGAACCTCACTCACTCCCACAGCTGACACCACAGACCAGGGGCACCCACACCCCCATTCTTCTGTGTGTGGCACCAGTTTTCACTCACAAACACACAGGTCTCTCCAACAGCTGCAAATGAGTCCCTGGAGCACGCGCACACGCATGTGATAGAGAGTCAGATTACACAGACATTGTTAAGAAAAGATTTAATAAGAAGACAGGACAGACTGCTGTGATCAGGCAGAAGGCTCAGCCAGACAAGCATACTGACTGGCCCTTTTTTATAACCCTTTCTGTCTATTTGTCCTTTGTTCCTCTCTGCTCCCCATTCCCCTGCACGTTGCCTCACCAGTTGGAACGGTCCCACCAACCCCTTTCAACATCATGAACCTTCAGGTTTGCATCCTTATCAGTTGGGAAGTCCTGGTTTGCCTACAGTTTCTTGATAGCCCATCAGGAAGAGTGACTGATAGGTTTGTTTCTGGTTATTTTGTTAATGCCCGTTGGTCAGTTTAGGGAAGGGAATGTTGTCTCCTTCCCTTTCCTTATCCACCCAGCTGAAAACATAAACATTTTCACACTCCACATTTCCTTGCCAATCAGTGTAGCTGAGCATGTCTCATGTTATCATGACCTCCCTTATCATTTCTTGGTCTCTGCACGTTCTGGTTTGTGGCTCCTTTGACAAGATATCTCTGAAGAAGCAGACACTGTCCTTCCACATACCCTTACAGTTGCAGTGGGAAAACTTGTGGAATTTCATTTTCCTCCTTGTTTCTTCCATTGTCATCCTGACACAATCCAGCCTTCTACCAACTTTCTAGTAATTGGAAGACAGTGGTTTGGTGTTACATCAAAGTAACATTCCTTTAATGTGTTGTTAAAAAGCAAAGACACTAAATGAGCTTTGAACTACTGATGAAAACAGAGATTAGCCAGAAGTTAGGGTGTTTTTTTTTCTTTGTTTGTTTTGGTGCTTTTTTTTTAAGATACCAGATCTTCTTCTTTTGGTAGAGAACAATTAACTAAAAATTATTCTCATCTATGTGGCAGAAAAGTATGTAAGACTGAGGCAGATAATTGGTTTTCCAGGGGTGTCATACTTTTTTTTTAAATCTACAAACATTTGAAAGGTTGTGGTCAGGTGGACTCCATTTGCTGAACGTGACACCATGGAGTACATTCTCTTTTCAGCATTCATGGATTTTCGTGTCTAGCACCCATTAAAGCTCGCTTATGAAAGTGAGTAAATAACGCACTATTTTTCATCAGTGACTATTTCTGTGGCATTTATGAGTGTAGAGAAGACATTGAAGCATTTAAATGTTTTTTTTCTCAAACTCTAATAACTGCGTTAAACACTTTGAAGCAGCGCATAAATGTTTAAAAAGCAGAGTGCAGTTGTTTGTGCTGTCACACCAAAGTTCTTAGCATTGCAACTACTCTTGGTGTAACAATGCTGTACACTTCTTTGCTCTCAGAGACGGGTGTTATTTTTCTTCCCATTTTTTTGTTGCCTAGTTGCTTCAATGCTGCACTCTATTTCTAATGTGTTTATTTCAGTATGTACAGTACAATTTCCATATGGCTCTGCTTTTGATGGCAATATGAGTCACTGATAATGATAGGTGAAGGAATAGTCCTTTGAATGTGCCCTCCTTTTTCTAAGACTGCGGAGGAGTTAAATCTAGCTACTATTTTCTTGAAGCCATTTATTAAAATAAGGACTATAAAAATATAAAGAGCTTGTTGATGTAACCAGTTTACAACTATATGTAGCTCATAGAATATATGTGAAAAGACAGAATATTATAGGGATATTTTGATAGACAACTTTGGTCACCAGGCAGCAGAGGATAAACACGTAGATCGTTTTATTCAGTGATGAAGTCAGTCATTTTATTAGGCAGGTTTATAGGGAGATGTGATGTCTGTTAGTCCAAGTCATCCAACAGCAGAAAACAGAAAGTTCTCATGCACAAAAGCCCTGCTTCAGGTATATATCCACATCTGTGTCAAACATTTATAAAATCTGTGGGAGGGCTTGCTACTGAAAAGCAGGTCTGCTTTATCCAGGTATATTATCTAGGATAAAAAACAATTTACCTCTCCCTACAAGCTCTGACTTATCTATTATTCTTAGACAATTGTGAACATCATAGATGCAGTATTATGACTTATATGTGATCATATCGTTGTGACCAACCTTGTATTTGCACAGAAGCCCATTTAGGAGCTTCTATTGGGAGCTGTTAATTTCTTTGAAACCTTTCTTAAAATAGCACTGTATAGCGAGTCTCTAAATCATATCTCCAGTTTGGCTGGTACCCAAAGTGCCACCTGGCCCTTCTTCTTTCCCTTCGCAAAACTGCTGCTTGTGTTATTCCTGTGAGAAGATGCCATCTAGACCAGTGGCTATGGAATTTGAGTAAGATGCAGACCTTGTGACTACTGCTGGCAAGGTGGCCCAGAACACACCACGTAGAAGAACTCCAGGCAAACACTATAAGATTCAGCATTCTGGAGTCCAAGTTTGTGGCATCCAGTTACTGACATACATGTAAAGAGGCTGTATGGTAGGTGCACAATTTTTTGTATAGTCATACTTTAAAAACGTAGGTAATTTATTCTGTCTTGCTCTGATGGGGCCAGGCTCTTTTCAGTGGTGTCTGGGGACAGGACAAGAGGTAATGGGCACGGACTTGAGCATAGGAAGTTCCACCTAAACATGAGGAGGAACTTCTTTCCTTTGAGGGTGGCAGAGCACTGGAACAGGCTGCCCAGAGAGGTGGTGGAGTCTCCAACTCTGGAGACATTCAAAACCCGCCTGGATGCGTTCTGTGCAAACTGCTCTAGGTGACCCTGCTCTGGCAGGGGGATTGGACTAGATGATCTCCAGAGGTCCCTCCCAACTCTATGATTCTATGATGCATCATCTGGTTTTCACTTCATTCATGCTGTCTCCTTATTTTCTTTTATTCCACTTTGTTTTGTTTTTTTGTTTGTTTGGAGATTTTTTTTACTATATTTGCAGCAGATCTGAAAGTGTAAAGTCCTATTCCTGGTTCTGTAGGAAGTGATCTCTTGCCCTCATAATTTTCCATGTATTTCTTTCCTCAACAGTAAATATCTTAGACCAAAAGCAATAGTGTATGTGATGCCAGATTAAATATATCATTTCTATCTCGTCTATTTCTGCATAAATAGAATTTCTGTTTCTGCTCTAAAGAATTTTCTCCACTAGCTTATCTTTTGCATTTCTTTAACTTTGTAGAAGATTAAGAGTCTACGCTTTTTTGTCTTTTCTCGATTCTTTCTGCAATTCTAATGAATCATCCCTTTAAGCACTGATCACCTCTCATGGTTTAAAAACCAAAAAAACAAATAAACAATCAAAAAAAAACCACAAAAAAAGAACCAAACCAACTTCCACTTTAATCCCAACCAAATTTTATTGAACCTCATAGGAGCTACTTCACTGGCTATTTGGTATAGGTTTGTTAGACAAAGTTCCATGAGGATCTGTGACATATGAAGAGTCGAACGGAATCGATTTTAGCTGTGAAACAGGCTTTTCTGGAATTGTAAAATTTAAGCTTTACAGTTCACTTAAAATGTCTACAGCAAAAAATTAAAGGATGATGTCTCTATGAACTGTACTACAAAAGAGTAATAGATATCTTCTTTTCATTACCCACTTCATGTGTTAATAGGATCTAATTTCTGTAAGTATATGGAGATACTTTTAAATACTGAATAAAGTTTTATTTACTGTGTTGCTATTCACTTTTCATTTAATATTACTCTCTTCTAATTTTACTTTGAGGAAAGAATTGTTATAGCAATTTCAATACGAGGATATTATTTACATTCAGTTTACCACAGATATTTAACACAACATTAAATATCACCACAAAGTGTAAGCATTGTGCAGCATTGAAAGAGACTGGAATGACTGCATTTTCACTAACAAGATGCAAACTGTGTTTAAAGTCAATTTGATACGGTCAATTCTCCATTGTATGAAGTGTAGCCACAGAATGAAATCAGCCTGCTAATACTGAAACTGGTGAACGCACCGCAGTTACGGGTCTAGTGTAGCTGTCTTTGAGTTGACACTTATAATCCTTCTTAAACACAACCTGGATGAAGCAGAATTGCTCAGATGTCTCCATACTGCATCATCCAAGAAGGGATCATTATGTTGGCACAAGGATGAACCCAGTCTAGCATTAATACTGTGCTGCTCTCAAGATAATAGCTGTAAGCACAGGGGACCACAATGCAAGAATTTTTACTGTGCTTTTCAGCCTTCAGGTAACATTGAATGGAGATTATTTTGGTCCAGGCGGATTTAATGACTATCCAATGCAAAATAACTTTGGGCTTCCAAGCCCAAATGTAACCAGAAAATGGTACAGCTGCATTTTTACAGGCCTGTGATTAAGCTAATATACAGCCAGTTCAATATACTTATTTCTGTGAAACAGTTAATAAGATAAACCTCTCACAAATAATTTAGATATTGCTATAGCAGGTTTAACATAAAGAGTGGAAGGGTGTGTTGAGGTAGAAATTATTAATAACAGTAATAGAAAAAGTAGAAAAAAATAAGCTCTGAAAGTAGAATAAAACAATTTTAAAATAGCTACTATCTTGTACCGTACAGAAATCTGTCATCTCCTTTGATGAGTTCCGTTGTCTAGGAGTTGTGAATTAATTTTCTGTGTTTGAATCCAGCATGACCTGTGACTTCCAGGAGACTCCCAGTGGGCTTAAAATAAACAGATGAGAGTTCGAGTAGATGATCAGTCTGTCCTTCAAGTAGTATCACCCATTACCCTTTGAATGTAAAATGTCCTATCTGTTTTATAGAAATTTATATTCAGAGCTGTTAGTAGGTTTCAATTTTCATGTTCAAGTCTTGAAGTTAGGGCATGTAGTGGGAAACTGTGGCTTCATTCACTATTTGCACCCATAAAACAGCAAGGATAGGCTGGCCTCCTCTGAACTGAATGCCTTATAATACAGGAAATGCACAAGTTATTTTTTGTCAATTTTTAGATTGACTATATAGATTATGTAGTTATGAGGAAAAGAAAATAGCAAACATTTTGAATCTGCTATCAGGATGACTTTTGGCAAAACCTAGTGTATGACATGTGGGAAGAATTGTTGAAGTGTATCTGGTCATTTGTTAGTAAAGCCTAGCTATGAAATCCTAAGAAGAGAAATCTTTGTTGCTATATTGCTATGTTGCTATGTTGCTATGTTGCTATATTGCTAAAATTAATAGCTTCCTAATTATATGTTTGTCCAATCTCTGTTGTATTGTAAAAGCATCCTGATTATATATATTTTGTTAATAATGGATCATCATGGGTTGTTGGGCAAATCCTCGACTTAATGGTCTTTAAAATGTCCGTTGCATTGAAGACACATTAAAAGAAAATTATTACAGCTACAATATGTTATGATATATAGTACAAGTTTATGTAATTATGGACGTTAAGTGTTCAACTCACATTCAGTGTCTACTCCTAATGCTTATGATACAAAAGAAAAATTAAAAACATTGAAACAAACAAACAAGAAAATAATCTTCTCTTCCGACAAATAAAAATAAATTTTAAAAAAAATGAAATATGGGATTTTTGTGTTGGTAGATTTTGGAGGATTTTTTTTTCTTTGGTAGTACTGACATTGAAATAATATACTGGGTATTTCCAGGATAACACAAATTTTACAAGATAACTCCCTGATCACCACCTTATACATGACAAGAAACAGAGTAAAGGATGAACTATTAATTTCATCTTCTGTACTGTTTTTACCCCACAATAAAAGAAGTGAAAATGTAATAACATTTAAAATATATCCCTTACAATCACAGGTGCATGGCTTATTCATGTATGAGCAACATCATCTACTTTAAACCTCTTACTGGAGTTCTAGATGTTATTGGGACAATAAAATTCCAATTGTGGCTATATTACAAGTGATTTCTTCTCTACATTTCTTTCTTTTCCTTTTACCAGTAGTTAAATACAGTACTTCTTTTTGAACGGGGCTAAAGAAACAGGGAAGTTTTCTATAAGTATGTAGGAAAGAAAAGGAAGAATGGTGAGAATTTGGGTCCATCGCTCAACAAAATGGTGGACCTGGTTACACTGAACATGGAAAAGGCTGAGGTACTGAATGCCTTCTTTGATGGTCTTTACTAGCAGGAGGAATCTTGAGGAATCACAGATCCCAGAGAAAAGGGGGGAATGCTGGAGCAAGGAAGACATACTCTTGGTGGAAAAGGATCAGGTCAGGGAATACTTAGGCATTCTGGACATATTTAAGTCCATGGGCCCCCATGCGCCACACAAACCCAGTATAGTTGCATCCATGAGTACTGAGGGAGCTGGTAGATGCCATTTTGAGGCCACTCAATAATCTTTGATCGATTATGGTGAGTGGGTGAAGTACCCAAACACTGGAAGAAAGAAAATGCCACTCCTACCTTCATGAAGTGCAAGAAGGAGGACACAGAAAACTACAGCCTTACCTCAGTCCCTGGGAAGGTGACAGATTAGTTAATCCTGGAAACCATTTCCAGGTACATTAAGGACAAGAAAGTCATCAGGAGTAGTCAGAATGGCTTCACCAAGGGGAAGTCATGCTTGACCAACTTCATTAACTTCTGTAATGGAATGAGTGGCCGGTAGATAAGGTGAGAGCAGTGAATATTGTCTATTTCGACTTCAGGGAGGCATGGGCAGGGATGCCTTCCACTAGAACAGGCTGCTCAAAGCCACATCAAACTTGGCCTTGAACACTACCAGGGAGGGAGAATCTGGGTAACCTCTGGGTAACTTCTCTGGGTAACCTGTTCCAGCGTCTACCACCCTCACAGTAAAGAACTTCTTCCTAATATCTAATCTAAATCTACCATCATTTAAAACTGCTAGCCCACATCCTAGCTGTCGTGATTTGGGCTGGACTGGCCACTAAAATGAATGGCAGATTTATTTGTGCTACAGTCCTCAATAAAGAGTCCCTACCCAACTTTCCTGTAGGGCCTCTTTAAGTAATGGAAGGCTGCTATAAGGTCTCCATGGAGCCTTCGCTTCTCTGGGCTAAGCAACCCCTACTCTCTCACCCTGTTCTCATAGGAGAGGTGTTCCAGCCCCCAGATCGTCTTTGTGGCTCTCTTCTGGACCCACTCCAACAGGTCCATGTCTTTTTTTGTGCTGGGGGCCCCAGAGCTGAACCCCCAGGTGGGGTCTCACAAGAATGGAGTAGAGGGGCAGAATCACCTCCCCTGACCTGCTGGCCATCCTTCTTTTGATGCAGCCCAGGATGCCGTTGGCTTTCTGGGCTGCGAGCGCACATTGTCAGCTCATACTCCGTTTTTCATCCACCAATACCCCCAAGTCCTTCTCTGTAGGGCTGCTCTCAATCCACTCATTGCTCAGCCCATATCCATGTTTGGGATTGCCCTGACCCAGGTGCAGGGTGTTGCAGTTAGCCTTGTTGAACTTCACGACATTCACACACGCCCACCTCTCTAGCCTGTCAAGGTCCCTCTGGATGGCATCCCTTCCCTCTAGACTCAGCTTGGTGTCATCCACAAACTTGCTGAGGGTGCACTCAATTCCACTGTCCATGTTCCCAACAAAGATGTTCAATAATACTGGTCCCCATACCAACCCCCGAGGAATGCCACTTGTCACTGGTCTCCACCTTGACATTGAGCCACTGACCGCATTGACTCTTGGAGTGTGACCATCAGCCAATTTCTTATCTACCGAGTGGTCCACCCATCAAATCCAAGTTTCTCCATTTTAGAGACAAGGGTGTCATGTGGGACAGTGTGCAATGCATTGCACATATTGTACTTGTTAGTGTTTTGTAGAAATTATTACAGGATAGAATGTTATGTAAAGGTGAAAAAAAAAAAAAAAACCAACAAAGTGTTCTCACCTACAGCTGGCACCAACTCCTCTTATAAAATCAAATGTTTTAGGCTTTCTTCAAAGCGAAGTTATTTCCTTAGAAAACACTGGTAATACAAAATTTTGAATGCAGCTTAATATCTAGAATACTAGATGCAGTTTTTGTCTCTTCATCTCAAAAAGAAAAATTTCAACTGGTAAATATTCAAAGAATAAAAAGGATGTCCAAAACTAGGCAATAACATCTGAAAGACTGTATAGTGGGATTCTTCTACCTGAAAAAAAAAAAAATAGGGATGAATACAGTCTAAAATTATGAATGGCATAAAGGTAGTGGGCAGGAAAATTTATTATCTTTTCTTACTAGATGCAAAAACTTTGTAAGATTTAGGTGGACAGCAAGTAGAAGTCATCATTACTGATGAAAAAGAGTAACTCCTTGCCAAAAGATATTGTGGATACAAAATATTTATATGGGTTCAAGAAGGCACAAAATAAGTATTTAAAGAGAGCTCTGATGAGATAGATACAATTACTTGTACCAACAGATAAAACTAATCAGCCTCAGGACTCCCCATGAGGTGAAACTAATATGTGAGGCAGGAAGTATACTCACTATGATATATGCTTGCCTCATCACTGTTATTCCTTAGGCATCTGTTTGAGATAAGATACCAATTTAGCAGATATTATCTAAACAGGTAAATCTGCACTTCTGCTCCTTTTTCTCAAGTTAGAAATTATTTTTTAAATGTGTGTTAAAAAAATCACATTGAATGGGATAACAGCTATTCTGATACAAGGAAACTGAGCTTTGCAGATGCTGATTTATCTTTAATTTTGAGATAAATACGCCAACCACCAAAGGCTAATGGAAGAATCAGTGTATCTTATTTATAAAGTACTTCTTTTAGAGAGAGGATGTGAAACCTAAAATCACCAAAAAAACTTCCAAAAAACTTATAAAAGCACTGGTTAAGTGCTCACATTGTTGCTTCTTATTTTCCCTTATGCTGGTATTTACTATCTTTAGTCTGTAACTGTCCTTTAATGTGGTATATATATCAAGTTACTCAGTGGAGAGTATCTTTACGCATTTCAAAGCTTTTGGCACAAGAAATGAAGTACCTGTAGGCTTTGCCACAGTGTAGTCCTGCATTGAGATCGCTGGTGTTTGGAGGACAATTCAGCACAGAAGTGTCTGTGGTAGTTTAGCAAATGATTTATTTTGCAATTCAAACTGTTTCTTGTTTTTCACATTCTTCATTGTGACATGGATTTAGAAGATATTGTGATCCCTTCTAGAAAACTGGAATACTTTGAAATAACAGACCACCTAGAATCTATGTTTGTTAGGAAGTCATTGATTCAACATCAGTATGATAAAAATATGAGTTTTCTGATGTCAACTTTCTGCCATAATTGACTTTTAACATCGGTACCCTGCTGATATTGTTTGTTACTGTGTGTTTTTAGAGCACTGGTATTAAAACTCACTGCATAGTATTGCACAATGCTGCAAATGAAGACCTAAATCTTCAAATAACCAGAGTGTTGTTTATATGCTTACCAGTCACATTTGCATGCAGCATCATGCATGGACTAAGTCTATTTTTCACACAGCGGGAGCTGAACATAATAAAGAGTGCACATGTTTTTATAAATGCCCTCTTGCAAATATAGAGTTTCTGTTTGCATCATTCATAGGATTTGCTCCCAGAGCCATAGATGCATTTCAGTTTTCTAAATGTAAGGCATTTCCTTATTTTTAGTTACCAAATATAAGGGCAAAAAAAAAGGGTATAACAGCAGTAATTTTTTTTGAAGCTCATATAATCTAAAAATGGACACACAATTTGCATGCCAAGTTTTAGCCCAAAGCAAAATTTCATGGATAAATTATAGAGTCCTAGAAATACTAGGAGTATAATGGCAGCAGTGAAATGTTTCTAAGTACAGCAGTACAAACAGTGACCAATTACCATATAGTTTTATTACTTCAACACAAAAGAAATGCTCTACAACTATCAAATTTGAAAATGTCAAGGCAGATTACTATGAATCCAAATGCAGCTTTCAGATAACATTGTAAGCTATAAAGTCCTTTCCTTAACTGTGATAATTCAGAATAAATTAGAGAGTTTTTTCAGGAAGCTATGTTGCAGATATTCACAGAGCTTTTAAAGTGCTAAATCAAAAATATAAGCTAAATCTGCTGAGTATGACTTTCTGTTATCTATCATTTTTGCTGGAGAATCTGAAAAATGGTAAGCCTGAAATTACTGCTTCAAACTCACTAAATGAGCAGCAGAACCCTTTATTGACCAAGCCCTACTTTTCTGTTGTCTACAAGGAGTGCAGCTTCATAAGCAAATTACAATACATTATACATAATGTGATAATTAAGAGATACACATACAAAAGTCTGCATTTGCATAATTGCAAGGAGTTAAATGCCCTTCAGATTTTAAGGAAGACCGATGCCAGATAATTGACTATTATTCATCAGTTCAACTTCAGAATGTTAAGTATAAACCTGTGCTTTTCCAGACATTATTATCTTATGTAACTAAAGGTAAAAGAGATATGTAACTATTGTTTTCCCATTGTATTTATGAGTTACAGCAGAAAAGGAGATAGAATCACTGTTGTTAGTGCTGCTGTCGTACATACCAAGATGACGCTCAAAGAAAACCATAAAATTCAGGGTTATAATACCCTAAGAAAATACATTCTTGTCTGCAATACCTTAAAGCTCAGATGAAAATATAAAAATGGAAAGTGATTAAAGTAAAGAAAAGAAAAGAAGAGAAAAGTGTCCATGTTCTGAACCTTCATGTATGGACTTATTTTGAGGTAGACAGCTGACAAAGAAGCGAGAACTGGAGTGTTTAGTCCCCACAGTTCATGGGTCCTGGCATGGCACGTTGATTTGTAATTTGTGAGTGTTCAGAAGGCCTGAACAAATGTCCACACATGGCTGGGCAGCATGAACCTAATAAATATGATAAAACCTGACACAATTGGATTCAGCAGAAAAAGTACTGGAATTCAGTTGCATAAATGCATGCAGTTAGCAATAAAACTACTGCTAGCATTTATACAACATTGCTATAACAAAAATAACTAAATTGTTTGCTTCTAACTTTAGAAAGCTGGCTCTTTCTAGTTTACCCACTGTGCAAACAATGAGCAATATCTAGGGATTTTTTTAATGCTTATGAAGTAATAGGATTAAATTCAGTGTTTACCCAATAAAACTGTTATTATTTTAAATTTTTCTATTTGTAAGTGCAATAGTCCAAAACCAAGTCTATATTCTGAATGACAGAAATACCAATAAGGATACCTTCAGAACATGGTCATTTAGTTCCAGAATGACTGATTGTTCATTGTCACCAAGCATGCATAGGCAAACACAAAAAAATCTAGAAGACACACACACATGCGCACATGCAAAAAAAGTGGGGAAAAAAAACGAGAAGAGAGAAGAAAGAGATGAGGGAACAGGTAACCCATAGCACTCTTGCTACATCATCTTATGACACTTCCCTTCCTAAGAAAACTGGTACCATTATTACACTTGGCAACTGTAGGAAATAAGTTGTATCCTCATATGGGAGGTTTTCTCTTCTTTATGGTTTGAAAATTACTTAAAGAACAAGAACAGGTGGATACCTAGGTAATGTAGAGTGAATCTTTAAAACCTAAGGAACAGCCCCTACAGATTCAGTGACACTAATATTCTCTAGAATTATAACTACAGCAGAAGAAAAGGAGAAAAATAGCATACAGTCAACACAAGTCGGTATGTTTCTAGTAATCATTTGTATTTCTGTAGCATAACCCATGACAAATTCTTTAGCTGTTCTTAATACAATCCTTTTAGAATGTCATATTATTTTTAACCAAATAATCCTAAATTAAGAAACAAAACCACAAACAAAATGAGCTAACTAATAACACGTTGTACTTAAATGGCTTTGAAGCACAATAAAAATCAGATTAATTTTTATGTCATAATTGAAACGTCACTCTGGAAAACATTTTTTGTTATGAATGGGATTAATCTTAGACTTTTTGAAAGATTAATCTAACTTTGGAACATCCACAGACTTTGAGAAAAATTGAAGGGAGAGCTATTATTTGCTTCCAGCATCCTAGTTCAGAATAAGTCAGCTTGAGGAGAGGAAACGGAGATCAATCAAGGAGACAGAGAGAGAAAAATACATTTTGGGGAATTTTGATTGTACCCTTTGAGGCAAATTAAGCACATGGTTGTGCTTAAATATAAATTAAAAAATGAAACAAAACAAACCCAATGCACTGGACAGAGTCCTGCAAGGTTCTACAAGGAGTCTGCAAAGATGTCAGTGTGAATGTTGTATAAGGAGCCTCAGCCTGGCCTTGGGTCCAACCCCCAGCACCAGGTCTGCTGCCCAAAGGTGGCCCCTGAACGCTCCTATTCCAGGATGGCTACAAGACAGTGCTGGGGCTGTTCCTTACCTAATCACCAGGAGTCATTCTGTCTCTGGCATTCTTGCTGCCAGCCAGTTTAACCCCTTCTGCAGTTGGACCTTTTTGTCCCCCATGACAGATCATTCCTCAGTCACAAATTGCCACTGCGGAGCAGTTTTAATTTTAATTTCTTCTTCATGCATCTTGTGGTATGACTTCATAGGAGTAAGAGAGAAGGAAAATGGAAAACATAGAAAATGAAAATAAAGAGTTAAATGAGAAAGGACAGAATAATGGACAGGAATAGTCTTATTATTGGAAAGTATAACTGTAACAGAAAAAATGATGGATGAGGGTAAGAGATTTCTCATCTGCTGTTACTGAATTGGAGACCTTCACATACTATATTGATATGCGCTATATGATAGTTTACATTTTATATCCATACTTACTGTGTATATAAGAAGAATTGTGAACTGCACTGTACTTTGAAGATAAGGGGACTGAAATGTGTCCAAGCCTGATACTAGAAGAACAGACTTTTGTTCTTATTGCTGTTACGTGTTAGCTAAGTATTACAGAAAAAAATCATAGGGATGAAACCCCTAACAGAGTAATAGCTGAGTGGATTATTTTTGTAAGATTTCTTAACAGGAATCTATAAAAAAAAAGCACGTGAATGAAGGCAATATGGCCAAGTGCTTCTGGAAAAAAATATTGAAAGGACTGTTAGAGAGAGATTAAGATGTGCTCTAGGAAGTCAAATGAGTTTTCCAGCTAGCACGCTATTCTGTCTCCAGCAGGGGCAATAGAAGATGCTATTAAGTAAAGCATGTGAGTCTGTCTGCTTTCTGCAATCTTTTCCTCTCATGCCCTTCCAGCATCCAGAATTGTACTAGGAATACTAGAAGGTATAATCCTGCCTAGTCCTTTCAGGACCCATTTATGGGTCCACACATTTGTCTAATTCCTTTTTGAATTGGCTGATAATATATCTCCTGTGTCTTCCCCTGTCTCCTGTGGCAAATTTCTCAAAATTCAATGCCCGCTTTTAAAATAATATTTGTTTTCATCTGCTCTAAACAGATCTCCTAATAGCTTTTTTGAGTTTCATCTAGTTCTTGTATTAAGTCATTTTTTGAATAACAGCCAGTTCTTGCACATTGGCTTAGTTTGTTGTCAATCACAAACCATGTCAATTTTTAGTTATTCCCTGGTTGTCCTTTAGATCTGTCCAGGACAAAGCAGTTCTGGGGACAACTAGAGCTATGCTAAGTGTGAACACCAATTAGATGGTGACACTTGGCCTTACATCCTAGGATTAAGCCTTGGCCCTCTTTCTGCTTTTACTTATTTATGGAGAAACAGCTCTCCACATACAAAGAAGCGCTACAGTTAGTTATCTAAGTTTTCACACTGCTTTCTTCACAATTCCTTACTAAGTAACTGCCTACTGAACTGGCTGTCATGAATGCACATTATTTGGCATGTAAGTACCTACTTTCCATTTTTAATGAAAGAATGTTCATGACTTTGTTTTTCAATGGCACTTTCAGATAAGGAATCTAACTTGTGACCATTACTCTGCCAGAATCATCTTCTATTTTGGCTGTATTAAAAAACATAAGCCATCTTACAAAATGTATTGTGAAGGCTAACTCACATTTACATGCTTTTAAATGTCTGGTCCTTACTTTCTAATCGAGTTTGGAAATGGAAAAGACTGAATTAGTTGATATTCAGCTGAGGCAAGTTAGAGAGATACCAGAAGGAAGGGGAAGAGGATGAACTGGTGTCTGTATTTGAAACAATAATTCTCAATTTGACGTGAAGAGTCAGACAGGTACAGCTTCTAGGTTTTTGAATACATCTGTAACCTGTATTTATATCGGTAATGCAAATTTATTTCTTAGCATTTTCCATTCTTCTATCATTATTTTCCATTCACTTCTTGCCCCTCAATTGCCTAAATGTTATGTAATCTTTAAGGGTTGTACAGAAGCTTGAAATGATGCCATCATTCTATTGCTTTGCTGTATCATGTGCAGGAATACTTAACTTCTGCTCTCTGGAGCTTGCATCAGATTTCTTTCTTACAAACCACCTGCTACGGAGTGAGCTGCCATGAGAAATATAAGCCAACACAGTTAATTTTTAGATTAAAATATTCAGGAGTTGGCAAAAAAGTGTTATTGATGGAGTTATATAACCTGGAATTTTTTTTGACTTGTTGATACAGAGTCACTCTTTTAATTAGCATTTCTATTAACAATTTCATAAAAAAGACCATGTGTTGAATACCACTGAGATAGCTCAGCACCTCTGAGTTTTTATGAGCCTTTTTTTTTTTTTAGTCCCCAGAATAAAGAGTCTGGGCCAAATTGCAAAACTGGAACGGATGCTGCTTCTATACCTATGGCTAAAATTAAGAAGTCACTAGCCAATAATGTTAACCACAGTGCTCACACAGTGCTTTTGTGAGTGCCAACTCTAGAAAAAAGAAAAAAAAAAAGGTTTTCTATTTTTCTTTTTAGTTTATAAAATTGGATTAAATCCAGCTTCTATTAAAAGCTGTCAGACATGAAGCACAAATTCTCAAGACTTGGTATTGAGCCAAAGTAGATGGCTCATCACTTTCTCACTTGCATTACTCATCTGAGAGAAAAATAACACAGCCAAATGGAAAAGAAAAGTAAGCTTACCAGCATCAGAAAACATGCAGCAAATTGTGACAATATGCTGATACAGAAGTAATTTCAAGGTTAAATGTTCCTCATTGTGAATGTTCTTTTTCCATGTTTTCAAGGCAATTTTGCTTAGTGCTAGGCTTTTAAAACTAAAATACATTCATAATTTTCATAGAAAATATACTAAAGCTTCAAGGGTATCCACTTGCTTCAAAAAGGGGGACAAATGGTGTCTAAGGTGTCCAGCACAAATGTATGCATGTAATTACAGATATCCATTTTTTGTAAGGCGAATCACACACTTAAGTACATTCGTCTATTGATTAAGGGTTGTAGGAACTCCTGACAAATGTAAATGTAGTTAAAGCTAGAAAGCCTCAAATTGTTTAAAACTGCTGAACATAGGTACAGAAAACAGAGCTTGCATAGATACCTCTGCTGGTAGACCTGTTGATCATCCCCTTCAGTGACACTGGCAATTTATATCTTCTTCCCAGTGTATTCTCCCTCTCTGCTCTCATGAGACCCCACCTGGAGTACTGCATCCAGCTCTGGAGTCCCCAACATAAGAAGGACATGGAGCTGTTGGAGTGGGTCCAGACGAGGGCCATGAAGATGATCAGTGGGTTAGAGCACCTCTCCTGTGAGGACAGGCTGAGAGAGTTGGGGTTGTTCAGCCTGAAGAAGACTCCAGGGAGACCTTATAGCAGCCTTCCAGTACCTAAAGGGGGCCTACAAGAAATCTGGTGAGGGACTTTTTAGAAGGGCATGTAGTGGTAGAATGAGAAGTATCGGCTTCAAACTGGAAGAGGGTAGATTTGGACCTCACTATGAGGGTGGTGAGACACTAGAACAGGGTTGCCCAGGGAAGCTGTGGATGCCCCTTCCCTGGAAGTGTTCAAGGCTAGGTTGGATGGGGCTTTGAGCAACTTGGTCTAGTGGGAGGTGTCCCTGTCCATGGCAGGGACTTGGAACTAGATGATCTTTAAGGTCCTTTCCAGCCCAAACCATTCTATGATTCTATGAACCAACTTCTACCTCTGTTCCATGAAGCACATTCAAGGAACTAGAGAAAAGCTGAAGAACTAGAGAAAAGCTGAAGAACAACAGCAAATGAAAACCTTGTGTCTTTCCCTAATTACAAACTTAAGTAGACCGTGGGCTTGCTGTATGATCCAAAGCATGTGTATAATCTTGTCGAGTGACATAGAATAGAAACGACATTTCTGCATCACACATCTGGGCCTACATGTTGTCAATAATGTGCTACTAATCAAAAATTTCACGGAGCTGGTCAAGCTAGCACTTGGATAGGCCAGTACGAGTTTCTAGGCAAAACTATGGAAATTACGATATGTGATTTATTTAGTAAAGAATTATAGAGTATTCATATAAATATATATATATAATAATGACATTTGACTTCATTTTAAGGAAAACAAGATTTTTCAGATTTTCAGATTTTTTCAGATTTTTTTGTGTTGAAATTACAAATGTGTTTTAGAAATTCAGCTATCTAAATAAAATAAATCAAATACCACTAGAATTTTGAAAGGTCTGAGTTTCCTAACTGTGATATATTGTGGCACATCTAATAAGCATGACTGTCAATAGAAAATTATCATCAAATGATCATGATAATTTGTCTTTGCAGAAATGCTAAAAAACAATTGAATTTATCTTCTTTACTGATGAAATCTGAAATACTTGAATGAAATTACTGAGCCACAACAGCTGAAATTTAAACCACACTTGTCATAGGGGGAAGAAGACCATACATATAGTATGTCTTAAACCCCAGCAAATAATAGTAGTATCTTAAACCCCAGGAAAATGTAACTGTGGCGATCTAAGATACTATTGTCCCTATCCACTTCATCTTTCTTGTATAGATAACAGATTGTACAGTGCAGCCTGGAAAAGAAAAAATATTAATCTTAGATGACTCATTTAATAGCCTGGAACACTAATACAAAGACGCAGTAAAAGGTTTCTACAGGGTTTGCACAAGGCACTTGAGTTGTAGGCATATTTTTTCAATCCTTTTAAAGATTCCCAGGTTAGGCTGTGCTGCCTTTTCATTAATATGGCTCTGCCTTACTACGTCAGTGATGAGTTTTGTCATCCTACAGCTACAGAAGTTTTTAGCACCTATATGATAGTCAGTTGCATAGCAGCTGCCCTTGATTCATAACCTACTTGTTTTATAACTTATTGTTTTTCCTTCCCATTCATACAAAGAAAACCAGTAAAAGTAAACCAGACTTCATGATGCAAATTTCTGTATTTATCTGAAAAAAAATCTTTATTGCTGGCTCTGTCTTGTCACTTAATATATGGAGCAGGTGATGAAGATGGAGGGAACTTAAAAAAGAAAGATAAATCTGTAATCTTTTGTTGTCACTCATGACTCAGTAAACAGCAAAATCTTCCCTCAAGAAAAAAAAAATTCCAGCTTTGGAACCACGGAGTGAAACTGGAAAAAGTTATACACTATTACCCTTGAGCTTTTAGAAACTAAAGCTTGTCTAAGATTAGAGGACTGAGGAAAGCTAACGTCACACCAGTCTTCAAAAAGGGCAAGAAGGAGGATCCATGAAACTACAGGCTGGTCAGCCTCACCTCCATCCCTGGAAAGGGGATGGAACAGCTCATCCTAGATGTCATCTCTAAGCATGTAGAAGAAAAGGTCATTGGGAGTGGTCAGCATGGATTCACCAAGGGGAAATCATGCTTGACCAATCTGATAGCCTTCTACGATGAAGTGACTGTCTGGGTTAGGGGCTGACCTGCTGGAAAGCAGCTCTCCAGAGAGGGATCTTGGAGTCCTGGTGGACAACAAGTTGATCATGAGGCAATAATGAGCCCTTGTGGCCAAGAAGGCCAATAGTTTCCAGGGATGCATTAAAAAGAGCATGGCCAGCAGGTTGAAGGAGGTCATCCTCCCTGCCTACTCTGCCTTGGTGAGGCCGCATCTGGAGTACCGTGTCCAGTTCTGGGCTCTCCAGTTCAAGAAGGACAGGGAATGGAAAGGACTCTAACGGAAAGAATCCAACAGAGGACTACGAACATGATCAAGAGAACAGAGGACCTCTCTTATGAGGAAAGGCTGAGAGACCTGGGTCTGTGTAGCCAGCAGAAGAGAAGACTGAGAGGGGATCTCATCAATGCTTATCAATATCTAAAGGCTGGGTGTCAAGAAGATGGGGTCAGGCTCTTCTCAGTGGTGCCCGGTGACAGGACAAGCTGGAACACAGGAAACTCCATCTCAACATGAGGAAAAACTTCTTTACTTTGAGGGTGAGAGAGCACTGGAACGGGCTACCCAGGGAGGCTGTAGAGTCTCTTTCTCTGGAGATATTCAAAACCCACCTGGATGCATTCCTGTCCAGCCTGCTCTAGGTGAACCTGCTTTGGCAGGGGGTTGTACTAAATGATCTCCAGAGGTCCCTTCCAGCCTCTACAGTTCTGTAATTCTGTGATTACAAAGTAGACTGCTCTGATGAATCAGCACACCTATATTCTTATTCTCCTTTCACTTAAATAATGTATTTGCTTATAGTCAATCTGTTCATATTTACAGCTGTCAGTTTCTCTAACATTTTAGCTTCCATGTTTGTCACATGATAGCCATAGTGCAGGCTATCAATACCTTCAATGCCTTGTAGCTATACACTGAGTATCACGTAGGGGCTGTGACAGCTAATCAGTTAGTGTGGTTATACTTAGGAAACATATAAGCCTTAGATTAATTAAAATATTAATTAAACAATAGTAAATAAAATAAATAGTAAAAAATAAAGTAGAATCATAGAATCATAGTATGGTTTGGGTTGGAAGGGACCTTAAACCTTAAAGATCATCTAGCCCCAATCCCCCTGCCATGGGCAAAGACACCTTCCATTAGACCAGGCTGCTCAAAGCCCCATCAAGCTTGGCCTTGAACACTTCCAGGGAGGGAACTTCTCTGGGTAACCTGTTCCGGTGTCTCACTACCCCCACAGTAAAGAATTTCTTCCTATTATATAATCCAAATCTATCATCTTCCAGATTAAAATCGTTACCCCTTGTCCTAGCATTACACTCCCTGATAAAGAGTCCCTACCCATCTTTCCTGTAGGGCCTCTTTAAGTAATGGAAGGCTGCTATAAGGTCTCCATGGTCACAAGAGTGGAGTAGAGGGGCAGAGTCACCTCCCCTGACCTGCTGGCCATCCTTCTTTTGATGCAGCCCAGGATGCCGTTGGCTTTCTGGGCTGCGAGCGCACATTGTCAGCTCATACTCCGTTTTTCATCCACCAATACCCCCAAGTCCTTCTCTGTAGGGCTGCTCTCAATCCACTCATTGCTCAGCCCATATCCATGTTTGGGATTGCCCTGACCCAGGTGCAGGGTGTTGCAGTTAGCCTTGTTGAACTTCACAACATTCACACGTGCCCACCTCTCTAGCCTGTCAAGGTCCCTCTGGATGGCATCCCTTCCCTCTAGACTCAGCTTGGTGTCATCCACAAACTTGCTGAGGGTGCACTCAATTCCACTGTCCATGTTCCCAACAAAGATGTTCAATAATACTGGTCCCCATACCAACCCCCGAGGAATGCCACTTGTCACTGGTCTCCACCTTGACATTGAGCCACTGACCGCATTGACTCTTGGAGTGTGACCATCAGCCAATTTCTTATCTACCGAGTGGTCCACCCATCAAATCCAAGTTTCTCCATTTTAGAGACAAGGGTGTCATGTGGGACAGTGTGCAATGCTTTGTACAAGTCCAGGTAGGTGATGTCAGTCGCTTGTCCTTTATCCACCAATGTAATAACTCCATTGGAAAACGCCACCAAATTTGTCAACAAAATACATAGCAAAAAAGCTCCAAGTAAAAACTAAAGTAATTCTACTGAAGAAAATGCTACTTAAACAACAATATTGAATAATAACACATCACATAAGTCTCCATTACTTCCTCATGATGGGTAAGGCTTCCTCCTCTGACACAATCACTCTGTGCAGGAGTCAGGCTGATTGTAGAATCCCCCTCTACTGTCTTACGCGTCTCACTGTATCTCTCAAACACACACATACAAATGCATACACCAACTTTGCTTTACCATAACAGCTTTCTATCACCAGTGTTTTGGTCTGAGCGCTACATAGGCTTTGCAATCAAATGTTACTTTGAATGATTTCAAGTCATTATCTCTTTCATCTTCTGTTGCTGCTTCCTTCCTCATGCTACTTTCAGGCTGACTTATCTAGGCATGGCTATTTACTTCTTCATGCAACTTTTAGACATTACATTCACACATATCCAGGCAAGCATTTGTTACTTGATCATTGTCTTAGCTCCTCTTTCAGACATTAACTATAATAAATTCTGTACCCAGACTTGCCTCTGGCAAGTTTATGGTGCCAAGAGATGGCTGTGGAAACTCCTCCATGGTGTTATTGTATCTATAGCCAAAGTTGTAACAGTCTGAGTGGTTTACTTTTGGTCCCTGCACATTTGTCCAAGTCCTTATTTTGACAAAACTCTTTGAGCAGATTATAGACTAAAACAAGTCTCTGTTCTATTTGAATATATAAATAACATTTTCATGTAAGGTAGTCAGACAAGTAGCTTAGAGGCAGACATCATGTAAAGGGCAATGACATTTTGGCTAAAGTGAGTGTATATCCTTATAGCAATAATCAATATTTACATTTTATTACTATAGAGAATGTATGATTATGTACTTGGCCTCATTAGGCCTTTCCAGTGTTCAACTACCTTTATGGTAACTGTACAAACCCCTTATCTAGTTGTCCTGGTTTAACCCTGGTAGGCAGTTAAGCCCTGCACAGCCTGTCGATCACTGCCCCGCAGGAGGATGGGGGAGAGAAGCAGAAAGGTACAAGTGAGAAAACCTGTGGGTTGAGATAAAAACCGTTTAGTAGGTAAAGCAAAAGCTGCACGTGCAAGCAAAACAAAATGAGGAACTCATTCACTACTTCCCGTCACCAGGCAGGTGTTCAGCCATGCCCAGGAAAGCAGGGCTCCATTATGCATAACAATTACTTGGGAAGACAAATGCCATAACTTCAGGCATTCATCCTTCTTCCCCCAGCTTTTATTGTTGAGCACGACATCATACATATGGTATGAGATATCCCTTTGGTCAGTTGGGGTCAGCTGTCCCAACTGTGTCCCTTCCCAGCTTTTTGTGCCCCCCCCTAGTCTGGTGGAGCAGTGTGAGAAGCAGAAGAGACCTTGACGCTATGTAAGCACTGCTCAGCAGTAGATAAAACATCCCTCTGTTATTAACACTGTTTTGGTCACAAATCCAAACCAGCATCATAGAAGCAACTATGAAGAAAACTAACTCTATTCAAGCCCAAACCAGTATACTAGTGAGCAAAACCAAAAAAAAAAAAAAAAAAAAAAAACAAGCCAAAACAAAAACAAAAAACATAAAAAAGAGAAAGAGAGAGGGAGAAACTAAGAAGGGTAGCACTGACTGCTTTTTAAACAATTTTTATTATTATAATTTTTTTTTTAAAAAAAGTACAGTCTGTTGAGATAGATAATATATCCCATAGAGAGAAACAGTATAAAAGATACTTTCCGTTTTCATTAGGGAAGCTGGAGTATGCTGTCTATTCATCACAGATTTTAATGGGAGTTTTATACTGAAGGTATGTGATTATTCCATAAATATTTTATTTTAAAAGGAACAGGTGAAATGAATCTCATCTATACTTAGTTTTAAAATATTGTCCTTTTTCCAGTGCTTTTATGAAAATGTCATCATAATGTAGGAAGTTGCTGAAATACTGACTACCCTAAACTAAAAAATGGTGATCAGTATTTCAGTAAATCTTAACTGAGACCAATTTTTTTTGGTTTACTTCCAAAATTAGAGCACAGTAAGAGCACTGGAGACTTGACCTAAAGTACGGCTTCCTGGACCGCCTGTGTGCTTCATGAGAAACACACATCACTGCTGTCAACCAAAATTGCAGCAATGATAGTAAGAAGTCAGGGAATAACATAAACTGACAAAGGATATAAACAACACCAACACAGTATGTCTCAAAGTGGGATTTAAATGTGTCTTCAGAAATCAGTGTAAATTCTTTAGAAGACAAAGTGATTAGGCCAGTCAGGCACCAGCTGATGACACTTCAGGTTATGCGAGCTCTGCATTTCACAGTACCAAATGTAATTATCAGCTAGCTGGTATTCAATGGTGCACTGAATCCCTATGATACGCTGTTATACATTAGACAGATTGTGTACAAATTTAAAATCATATTCTGTCTTTTGTAAAGGAACAAAAAATCTCCTAGCTCCATTTCAGTTAAATTCAAAGTCAAAGAATGGCAAATATAATTAGTGTATGTCCTGTTATGGCAAACTCAGGAGCAGGTGCACAGTTGTGCTCAGTTGAATAGTATTTTTCAAACCAACAGCAGCAAGCATTTCAAGCATTTCCACCTGCCTTGTGATCACATCCTATCTCGAGGACTGCTCCTCATCAGTACATTACTTGTGGGTTGCCTAGGGATAGTCCATCTGTGTATGTTCAGTGGTAGGTTAACCTATGAAGCATATTTGCCTAAGACAACTTTAAAATACCCTAGGTAGTGTGCTTAAATGCCTAAAGCCAGGTTGTGAGAACGCTGGATGAATCTGTTCAGGAAGCTAATCTTGGAGCCTTGAGATGCTTTTCATGTAAATTATAGATATAATCCATGAGTTTATTTTTAAATAAATAAATAAATATTTTTTTTTTCTTTCTGCACTACAACTAGCAAAAGGTTCTAGAGGTTTCTCTTTGCTGTTTTCTCTACTTGTTCACTGGAGTGAATTTTATCACACTTAAATTAACTTAGTTTCAGATATGTCCTTATTTTCATATGTAAATTATGTTCCCACCTTGAAGGGTGACATAATAACATCTTTAAACTTCTGTATTTCAAACTGATTGTTTTTCTCTTTCAGTCTTGCTACTTATATCTCACTGCAGCCCCCAGGGAGCTATGCCTTTTTCCTTGCATTTGAAGGTTTATCTTGGAGACAGGTAAAAGGAAGCAGCCTTTTTTTGTGAATACTCACACATTTCTACTCTGACACAGATTATATTTCATCATTCTACTGCTTGCACAATTTAAAACCACTGGCAGCAAACTGTGATCATTCCAATCCTGAACAACTTACTCAAGCATCATTTTGATAACCTGTAATGGGAGTTTGGTTTCAAAGGGAATTTCATATCAAGGCTAAATAAATGTGGTATATAATAATGAGGATTACCTTAAATTCCTAGCTGATCCAATATTCCAGAAATATCTCATGTACAAAATACTTTCATTTTAGATTTGGAATTTAAAAAAGTTAATTCATAAAGATATCAAAGTGCTTTATTTATTTTTATCATTAATTTTGATTTAGAAACAAAGTATTGAAATTTAATTAGAATTTGAAAGCCTACATCACGACAGTTCAACAGCTAAATCCATTTTTCACACCTGAATAACATATTTAAGCAGTATATTTTTATAATTGGTTGCCTGTATGATATTTCTGCTAGGTAGCCTCCTTGCAATGTCCTTTTAAATGTAACTGTATTTCCTTGCATGTTTGATTTGTTTTCAGTGTTTTTCTGATACAATTTTAACCATTTCAATAAATATGCATTCGTATGTTTCTGTGCAATTTCACGCAGAAAAAAATTTATTTTCCATAAATAACTAATAAATATTTTGTGAAGTGCATTAAAATCATGACATTGCACTATTATAAAGTTTACACATGTTGAACAATGATAACAGAAAAAGTCTATTAAAAATAACAAACAAATACAAATATGGGATAAGTGAGATTAGAATCAGGCACACTACATCTTTCATGAAAAGAAATCATATTAAGAAGTCATTACTGAAATAGCTTTGTCACCTAAACAGGTGCTGAAGTAACACAAATCCGGAATTTGGATTTCATGTTTTTAAACAGCACCACAGAGAACTTAAAAGGTTTCGTCAGGTTACTGTGTGTGCGTTGTGTTCCAACCTGTAGAAAATGTCTATAACATCATCCTGTTGCAATCCTAGATATTACATGGTGACATCAGTCTACACAAGAACATGACAAATCTCAAAGCTTACAAGGAGCCAGAGATGTAGGAAAATATTATTCTTACAGAATGCTGTATTGAGAATAATGATAAATTATATAGAAACTGCTTTGTTAAACAGGTTTTTTTTCTGTGTGTATTTCAATCTCTTATGAAGATCCATCATGCTTTGTGCCTCCAAAAACTACATCAGAGTCTGTGAATTCACAACTAAAGAACTCAAATTACTAAGACATTTCTGGAAGTAAAGCACGGGAAAACATATTTACTGGTGTTTTTCAATTTGAAAATACTACTGGTAAAAACTGTGAATGAAATTTATCATTTCCAAAATTAAGATAGTATTGACTATTGTTGCCCTTCTGTTTCTTAAAACCCATACTGGGAAATTAAAAATGACATTTCAGTGGCCAGGCTTCCTGACTTTTTGACAGAAATAAGTAGCCTCAACATGACTATGAAAATCACAGTAAAAGTTTAAGCTCTAGAAATAGAAGTTATATTACTGAATCAGCCTAAACTTTGAAATAAAAACTTAGAGCCTTTATTTCATCTTCACTTTACTGCATTAGCATCCTGGGAATAATAAAGATTTCTGATGACATATAACATCAGGATAATACATAAATAAAAGGCATGAGGCTAATGGAAAATAATGCCAGCACCTCACAAATTCTAAGGTGAGCAAAGTGAGAAAATAGTTTCATTCTGATGCTGCTTTCCATGCATGCAGTGTAAGAATGCATTCCCAGTTCTTCTGGGAATAGTATCCAGAGCACTGGTTGTCACTAGTAAACTTGCCATACACCATTCATGCTTGAATATAAACATAGGAATATCACTTTTATCTTTTTATTCCTTCTTAGGAAGATAAATCTTTCTTTGTAGCCACACAAGGATCTCCTAAAGCTGCACATGCACTTCAGAGCCATATTAAGAGCTAATGTTCATCTTTGTAAAATCCACAGTGCTGAACAGAAAATGTTGAGTAGGAGGAGTGATTTTCTACTTACCTTATTTTATTTACAATTTTTTATATTGTACATGTTAAAATAGAAGCATCAGGACCTATTTTCCAGAAGGCCTTCTTTATCCATTCTTAGACAGAGAAGAATAAAAATGGGAAAAGACATCAAACAGGGAGTGACATAACAGCATATTGGGTGCAGGTGTCAAGGTCTCTACATAGTTGGTAGAGAAACATAAGCACTTCTGAAAGGTAGTTCAACCCACTCTGAATAACTTGTATAAGATATCCACCTTTGGGCAGCTAAAGTCAGGTAAGACTAACCTTCCCATCTCCCAAATGAGATTTTTCCAAAGATAAGCACTATGTGAACACCAGTGGTAATATTTCATAATCAATTTTCTTCTAAATTCATATTCTCTTGGGTAGGACGTGATATAAATGCTACAAAACACATCTACAGTTAACAAAAGGAGAGAAGACAGACAAAAGTGGTGATCCATATGTTATTCAAATAGACCATCATCATGGATAGAACTCTTACGAACAGATATATAGTAAGCATATATGTTCTTCTGCTGTGTTAGGACTGAGTACTGAGGATTATGTTACATATCTCAGCATGATACAGATAACATTAAATGTTTTTCTCTTTTTGCCATGAATCAAAGACAAATGAAAGGGTTGCAGCTGGAGCCAGGGCTGGGTACACGTATGGGAAGTAGAGACATTAAAAATCTTCCTGAGATGAAAAATTCAGCACAAAAGAGTTCTTTGAAGATTTTTTCTCTGGGATACCAGAACACCTCCTGTATACTCAATTACCCTGGACAAACCAGGGTAACTGGGACATCTCCTGTATTCCCCAGTTACCCTGGACAAACAAACATTATTTGTAACTTGTCCCCAGTATGTGTACTTTTAAAAAATAATCTGAAAAGAAAACATGTACAAAATGTAGAAGAGGCTACAAGAACCTGCATAAGTATGCATTACAATGCAAATTTAAGGGCGGAGGGAGGCAGGCACGTTTAATCCAATTTTTATGTAAAACTAAACAAGATATTACCTAAAGAATCCTATGTGACAAACTAACCTCCTAGCTCTGTGAAGGTAATTCATGCACTTACTCCTCATTTTTCCCTGCCTAATTTTAAGTCGTGTTGCCTCAGTGGTACATCTGCTGCCTCGAGTGCCTCTCATACATTCTTCCAGGTAACTGGCTCTCAGGTGGGGGTACTAGGGCTCAGTTCATCTCATCTTAAAATAGATAGCTAAAATAGGCCAAATTAAATGGAAGGTTAAACTGCCAACTCAGATGGGGATTTCTATACAGTAGGATAGTAGAGTTCAGTGAGGTGAATCCCACCTCTGGTGTCTATTTTTGGGGTGTTTCTATAGCTTATAGAAGTATGTAAGTACCAGTGTGCATGTGTGTCTGTACGTGCACTGGAGGACTTTTATCAATTTCATTGCTTTTCCTCTCTTTATTAACTACAAAGACAAAAGAAATTTACATTCTCAAACATGAGGAAAAACGGGCATATAAAAAATGGAAGTAAATAAATCCAAAAAAAGTAAAATTCCTTTAACTTAAAGCACACTTTAAGGGGTACGGTATTTGGGTACTATTTAACCCTATCTATCAGCCAGATTCTCTAGAAATTTTGAACTGCTTCCATAGCTTATGCTAATTCTGATAGAAGGCTTAAATGATTATATGAGAAGATTTGGGGGTTTGTTTGATTTTATAAATATATATATTGCATCAGCTTTCAAAAGAGGTAAATTTAGGGATTAAAAACTATATCTAGGAGACACAGATGAACATTTTTAGCAGCCCAATGTCCAGCATAGCTCAACAAAATACATTGGGGAAACAAAAAAAAAAAAAAAAAAAAAAAAGAAGGATTCTATTTATATTTCTCTTACACTAACTTATATAATGTAAGCTTAGTGAGAAAAGATGGTTTTGTGTTCAGTTTTAGCAGGTAATTGCCCCAATGAGTGTAAAATCTAATCTGTAATAGATACAAAGAAACCTAGACCTTTCCCTTAATGGAAGGGAGAGCTCAGCAGTCTTCCTCTGCTGTTGAAAATGCTGTGAAGAAAGCAGGACTAATCAGTGAGATGGCTGCTTTTTTAGACTAGGTTGCTATGTGAGTAAGCTCAATAATACCTTTTATGTACTTTTCTGGAAGTCAAAGAGGGTGAATGTCTAACTACAAATGTTTTTGAAGTACATAGAGCCTGTGGCTCTCAGAAAGATGATTTCCCCTATGCCTGAGCAGGCTACCTGTGGAGATCTTGATTTTGCTTATTTCAGTGTTCTAACTCATTAGAAATAATTTGTTATTTTGTAAAGAACTGATTAATAGCTAAGTAATGTTCATGAAGAGGCATGTATCAAGGCAATAAAAACACTGACTTCACCTATGCCCATACTCTTAGAATAGCATATATACAATGAAGAAAATTTAATTTTAATTGGATAATCAAATACAAGTTAAATAATGATGTACAATTATCAATAACAATATAAGAACAACAGGTATGGATTAGATGGGAAAGCTAAATATCATATTTTCATCAGTTGTGTTGTTTCTGTTTAATTTTGAGTGCTCATCTGCAGAAGAAAATGTCCCTTCTCTTTGTTTCCATTGTGACAAAATCCAATCAATCTGTCCATTTTGCATGATTAAATAGCACCAGTGAAGGCTGTTAGAGCTAAGCAGACAAACTGGGGGGGGATAGGTGTGAGGGGAGGGGAGAAGGAGAAAAAAAAAAAAAAAAGAGAGAGAGAAAGCCAATATTTGTCTTAAAGATCCTTCTTTTACTGAAAGTTTTCAAAACTTTTCCCAGAAACAAAGTCATGATATATTCTGTGAAGTCTTCTGCAAAATGAGGTCAATATTTTACTACAGACTTGTACGAGCACTTTGTTCTACTGTATATTCCTTCTGTAGACTATATGCATCCTTTTTGCATTAGGAATAAAGCAAACCTTGTTTCTGTGACTAAAGGCTGTAATAAAACTTTGTTAAAACATTGTTATTTAAGACAATGAAAATTGTCCAGATGTATAACTATTGTTAATGTTAAAGTATTCTGTTACTATTCTGCCTCCTCCTAGGTAAATACAGAAAATATAAATATCTATAACTATATAATCCACTATTCTTTGACTTTAGCTGAAAAAACAAAACAAAACAAAACAAAAACATTAAATAGAATATAAGAAATATATAGTTATTCCTGCAGAATAACTTTGTGGCTGTGAAATTTTAGTTTCTTTAACAAAATGTCTGATTTTCTTGGATGTCTGTTGGTTCCCCTTGGATCATATCTGACCAGTAATTTACAATACAAATTACTATTGTGGATGTGAAAAAGTGCAAAAAGGGGCATAAATATAGAGAAAGGACATACTTTAAATGTAGGAAACTCAAAATAATGTAAAAAAAAGTAAATCAAATTTGCAACATATAAGAGATGTCAATTGAAACTCTAACCAGATCGGCTACATAAACCTGTCCACCGGTTACTTTAGCTCAGTAATATGTGACACAATATACAACAGATATGAACAAAATTATGATTATATTTTGTGTATTCTTAACCATTTATCAGTTAGATAAATAAATTATTACGTTATCTGTAAGAATTGAATTGAAATTTTACATATTTTTAAAAATTCATTTTAAACAGTATTATATATTTTGAGCATCCCAAAGCAAAGACAGAAAATGGGTCACCAGGTGTCTTTGTTCTTCTCATACCCACAATTTCCACCTAACAAGGCAGCACCCTAATCTTAAGATTATAGGCGGAAGGAGGCGGAACATGAAGGAGGAACAGTCCCTTTCCTCTTTGATAAATGTGACTAATGATGCAAAAAACCCTCAAGGTCCTCCAGTTTAAGAAGCCGATATTTGGATATGAGCTTACATTCAGATGGTTCTCCAGCTCCTACTGTCAGTAAATAGGTAGAATACAGAATGTTTAAAGCGTGACATCTCCTTTCTCTAGGAAATTAAATAAGTTCTCCTATTTATTTCTTTCTGTCTCCTAATGCATTTTATTTGTGCTGAACCCCAGACACTGTTTGTATGCATTGTATTTATCAACAAGGTACACATTTAACATATTGTGAAGGGACATTTGGATTGTGCTCAGGTTTACAGTGTCATTTAATTCCTGTTTGTTCCTGGATTCTCAGTAAATTTTATAACACCAGTCTATTATGACGAAGGTGGGAAAATGGACACACCTACTTTTAGTGAGGTACCTAATAATTTGTAACGCCTTGAATATAATCCAAGAATCGGGCTGCTCAGGGAACTCAGGCAGAAAATTCATCACAAATTTGCATGGAAGTGAGTTGGACCACACAGATGCATTATGGATGTGGTTGGAAAGAGGTTTCATTGCTATACTCAGCAAGGGTAAATTAAATGAATTCAAGTGCACCATGGTTAAGCACGACTTATGTAAGTGCAGGGTCTCAGGACTTGTCTGGATTCATCATAGTCTGAGCTGGATTTAGCCTGTTTTAGCTATTATAGCAATTACCTAGTGGTCAGGTGACTATTATCCAGGTTTAAACTTAACTGTATGAACACATAAATCAAATACATGTATGCAATCAGTAAGTAAAAAGTCTTAATCCTTTATGTTAATTGGCTGGAGGCTATATATCGTGTAACATTAATGTTATGGGTGAAAATAATCAGACTAAAGTAGTAAATTAGTTTTTTTTAAAAAGTAAGTGGATTATGTTAGAAAAATGCATTAAAATAACCCCAAGTAGGCACAGATAGGATTAAGGAAAAACGACCCTCCAACATCAAAATCATATTCCTCTGGTGAAGAGCTCAGGATGATGACAATATGCTGAATTTCCCTAACACTCTCATTCATGAGGAACGCTATACCTGTTGACATCAGGACTGAGAGTAGCATTTGAATCACACACATACAAACCAGAAAATGCATATGCAAAAATAATAACATAGTTTAATCCATTAGTGTTTGTAGCATAGTAACCAGAATAAGTACTATGTACTTTGATTTTACTAGTAAAACTTTAATTAATAATAAATTTATAGTTCTGCATAGGTTTGTTCCTTTTTTCCCATAACAAGAATTTTACTGTAACGAGACATGTGAATGATTTATTAAACATTTCAACGTTATTGGATCATCAGCTTTTCTAACATAGATAAATT
This sequence comes from Chroicocephalus ridibundus, assembly GCF_963924245.1. NCBI lineage: Eukaryota > Metazoa > Chordata > Aves > Charadriiformes > Laridae > Chroicocephalus > Chroicocephalus ridibundus. The sequence goes on from NC_086284.1 coordinate 52,618,146, forward strand.
ATTTTAGATCTTAATTTAAACAAACTAGAAATCTTCCCCATGGCTTTCCACGAATAAGTTAAGCTCCCTTTGATAAATAAACAGTCATTAAGAATCAAAAATTTGAACTCATGCTTTTTCCTTACAAGGTTCATGTTCTGTAACTCATATTTTAGCACTGAGGAATACTCAAGTTAAAGACCTATCATCTAAAGATTCATATGAATGCTTGCATAATTTTTACTAGTCCTCAAAATAAATGACTCTTTGGTCCACATAATTAAGACAGTTTGATGTAAAATAACTTTTCCAGAATTAATCTTTTAATTCAGACTGGGGATTAAAATGACAAACTGAACAGTAGTTCTTTCATCTTGGAAGGCTTGTTATGGTGAAGCATCCTATGCAATCACTGAAATGCCTAGAGGTCAGCTAAACCAAATCCTAAACTCATAGGACTAGCCTAAGTAATTCATTCTTCAAACAACTCAGAAAACATCCCTGTTCAGATGTCTGTAGTCTTGTCAGCCATAAGGTATGATCTGAAAGAAGTCTGATTAATTACCAGACAGAAAGAGCTGTGCTTAAAGAGGTATGCAACAGCAAATTAAAAAACAACACCAAAATACCAAAAAAAACCCCCAACAAAACGAAACAGTTACTTTTTATTCCATTTGAAAAAATACAATCCAACCAATGATTATTTTACTCTCAGGGATTTATGTAAGTGGATCTTCTGTGGAATTAAATTTATCTTGGGTTTGTATATTTAAGCTATAAGTTAATGTTATTCTAATCTCTCTGCTTCTGTATAAAGTCTGGTGAATAAGATTCTGTTTACGTTCATATTTACAAATAAATCTTGAATAAGTTGGAACTGGCTGGATGATGGAAAACCATACTAATGAAGAAATAATTTGCTGTATGGGAAAATAAAAGGTAAATTGTTTATTTAACTAACTATGCAGCCGCTTAAGAAAAGAACTACATAATAATTGACTGAGAAATTTCTTACTCATGCTAAAATATTCCATCAGTTCTTTCAGAAAGGGGAATAACAAATAGAAGAAATTTTGAGACTCTTGTGTACGGAGATCTTTAGAAACCCTTGGTAATATAGCTACCATGTTATGGCATTTTGGACTTTCAATCATCCTGACCCTACCAAAAATGTGCTTTAGTGCTCTCCTCACATGTGTATCAGGAAATATATGGAGATGGTGCATACTTGGATCTTGTCATAAAGTGCAGTTGGGATGTTGCTAGTAAGGCTTTTTGAAGACTACGGCTTTGCAATGTCCAAGAATGCACTTGACCCAAAATGTAAACCATTGTTGAGTAATTTTATGAAGTATACTGTTGTAAGTAGCAGATGGCAATTGCAAGCAGTTTTCAGTGATTTTTCTCTCTATATATGTTTATATATATACACATACATATATGTCTTTTAATAGACTATTATTTTTAAATAACAAACTATTCAATGACCTAAAACAAGGATGCATGTCTGACTAGGTTATAATAATACAAGATTAGTTACAGTATCAGGAAAAAAACATATGAAGGCTGTTAAAGAAAAGCAAGGGATGGCTAAAAGGACCCAGTCCAGTGTGATAGCAGAAGCTGTGAAAACACATGCACAGAATCCTGTAGGCCCCAAGGGATATAAGCACTAATCACCGGTGGTCAACTACTTGTCACTAGTAAATGAAACCTTGCAAACTGACTAAAACAGTTTTAGAAATGAGCTATGCATGCTTAATTACCTTTTCTTCATAACTTATCCCTAAACTGCTTTTACTTGGTTTACAAAGTTGCATTTGCTAGTGGCAAGTAATTGACCATTTGTGATGACCAGTGTTTATATATAAATAACTGGAAAAATGACCCTAAACAGAGTCAGCACAAGAAGACACAATTTAGCTTTATTGTCGGGCTCTTCAAGGATAAGAAGAAACTCCCACAACCAGCACTATATTCCTCCCTACAAAGGACTCCAGAAACTGACTGTAGTTCTCCTTCTCCTAGAACAAAACATTATTTAGGACGCAGAATAACATGTTATGGGTGATTATGTTACCAAGGAAGAAGCCCCTTGGAAGTGTATGGATAACAATTTCAACTATTTGAATTATAATTAATACTTTCTCTGTAGTGCCATTTTTTTTTTAATTACATTCCTTTTCTATAATGATTGTATTGCCTGCGATAATAATAATTCTTTGAGTAGACTGTTAATATATTAGTTAGACTATAATAGATTTTTGGTTTCACATATAAAAAATATTTCTGTAGCCCACATATGTTGCATGGGATGATCTGATCCACCCCCCTAAGTACTGATTATTAAAGCTGACTGAAACAGGAAACAAGCCAAGAGAAAAAAATAATTCAGAAAATATTTGATTTCCTGCAGAATAAGTAAAACATTACTTTAATGGAGGCAGTTTAATGGACTGTATTTAACAGAAGGGAGACAATGAAAAGAGGCCAGTACACAAAATCACATTAAATAGGTGTACTGAATGCTTTTTCTCCAGCCCCGAAAAAATATATTTTTGTGTCAATTGCCAAACTCCGTCATTTTTATTCTTCTAAGCCAAGCAATTAGCTCACAAAAGTTCAACTTTTGCCTTTTTTCAATAAATATATTCTGTTTTCAGAGATTTCTACTATTTTGTAATTCTATGTATTGTTCCTTTGCACATCTGAAAATGGACATAGTGAGCCTGTGAAAAGGAAAAATGGATGATCCAATAGAAAAATGAATGAGGAATGGGCACATGAATGGAGAGATGACACAGAAAGCAGGACCCTGTAGGTATTGTAGAACTTTGTCTGTGAGGAAGACCACAAATTTCTGAGCAGAAGTGAAGGGTTAAGGAGCAGAATAGAAGTAAAATATTTCACGGAGAATTAAGTTTATAGTAAAGAAAACCTGTTACCAGAAATAATGAAAAGCTGAAAAGGGAGAGAATTTATATCTAATGAGAAAGCCAACACAGGTTTGTGATTAAAGTGAAGTTCACTGACATTAAAACTCTCCTTAGAAGACAAAATGTGAAGACAAGATTTTACCTCATGCTTTCTATCAGGGAGAGAGCTGTCTTTAATTAGAAATCCCTCAGGGAGAAATAAAAGAATAAACAAAAAAACCAAACAAACAGGTGGAGAATCCACTGTCAGGAGTCAGCACTTTGCCATCTCTCTCATTTCCTAGTTGGTTCACAATTCCCCGTATTTGGTAATTTCTGGTTCACTGCAGAAGATACTTAGATGACATTGAGAGATACCTGAGTGTGCCCAAAGATAAAGAGATATATTTTTTGTGTGTGTGTGTATTCTTGAATTATGTTATTTTCCCATGCTTCTACAAGTTTAACTATTATTAATGAATTCTTCTGTTGCAACTATGTATGTCTCAAAATAAGCCTAATATTATGAGTTAGTTGCTGTAGTTATTTGTGAAAAGATGAGAAAATATTTTTATCTGAGTAAAACAGGTGGGGGGTTTTGTTGTTTGGGTTTTTTTGTTGTTTTTTTTTTTTTTTTTAATTTTCATCAGTAATGCACTCTATTTTAAGTTAAATCCGTAGAAGAAACCAAACAGCCCTTTTTTTTTTTTTTTTTTTGTTTGCTTTACAACATGGAATATTTTGGAGAAAAGACCAGGGGAGACGACGGTCTTTCATTAATCAAGTTTTAAAGATATTGATTTTTGGAGGAATAATGGTTTATATCACAGTACCAGTCAAAGTTGCTTAACATACAAACATTTTGATTTCACAAAATCATAGAGTAGTCTGGGTCGGAAGGGACCTTTACGGCCATCTAGTCCAACCCCCCTGCAATAAGCAAGGACATTTTCAGTTAGACCAGGTTGCTCAGAGCCCCATACAACCTGACCTTGAGTGTTTCCAGGGATGGGGTATCTACCATCTCTCTGGACAATCTGTTCCAGTGTTTCATCACCCTTATGGTAAAAAATTTCTTCCTTTTACCTCGTCTGAATCTACCCTTTTTCAGTTTAAAGCCGTTACCTCTTGTCCCATTGCAACAGGCCCTGACAAAAAGTTTGTCCCCATCTTTCCTGCAAGTTCCCTTTAAGTACTGAAAGCCCTCAATAAGGTCTCCCTGTAGCCTTCTCTTCAGGCGGAACAACACCAACTGTCTTCTGAATAGCCCCAACTCTCTCAGCCTAAATGTCATGGTCATTATTTTATATTTCATGGCCAAATTCCTGCGTGACAAAAATGCAGTAGACATAGAAATGTATGCTTGTAAACCTGACCATTCCCCTTTTAAGATGACAGTTATCATTCCAGTCAGTTATTATTCCAGGGTGGGGAGAAAACTGTGATTCAAAAGCAAAAGGGCCTCAGGTTCTATACCCTTCTGGTTCATGCATGTCTGCTGTGTGATGTATCTGCATGTTAAACTGTCCTCAGGGATCTCTTAGTGTTTTACAAGATGTGAACAACTTTCCTGCTGTTACTAAACTAAATAATTTCTGAGAATTATCACTGCTGTATTTTACCAATGTGTTTTTATATGCTGCCTTTTCAATACTGGCTCATCTCCTTTTCCTTTAGGAAAAAGAATGTGAAAAAGAATGCATGCTATTGCTGTGTAACCATCAGAACTCCCCAAAAGACCATTTTTCAATTATTAGCTCATCATTAAGTGGGGGAAAGAATATACATAATTTATCATTGATATGTAATATATTAATATAATAATTCCAATTTCTTTTATCATAATCTCAATATTCTTGCTCAGAATTTTTCATATGAACATTATTTTTTTCTTTTAGTGTATGTTATCTTTCCCTTATCAAATACCTTGGACATAGTATATACTGTAAAATATATTCATACTGCACTACTTTATGCAAATCATTTCAGGATTAATTTTCTCATCATTTTTATTAATGTAATACATGTCATGTCCTCTTTCTTGGGGATGATAATAAAGGGATTTCTGCTTTTTGATTATAGGCGTTCCACTGCAGAATCAGTTGAAGTTTGTAATGTTGCATAATGGTATTTACCCATCAGCAGGAAAATCATTCAAGTTATCTTTGTTTAGTATTTATGTGTTGAATTTTCTCCCATTTTGTGTATATGAAAAAGTATCTCTCTTTCTCTTAAAGAGGATTTCAGTATTTATCTTCAGGGACAGATTTTTGAAAGCGCCTTACAAAATGTGCAGTCCTGCCCAATAGCACACAAGAACTCCACTGTTGTATACAAAAAGCTGGAAGTCAGATATGCAATTTAACATGCTTTCTCTGTGCCCGCACTTTGGTTGCTCAGTGGTAGCTGGTAATCAAGAGTTCAATATTGTCCCTATTGCAATCATGGATAAAACTGGATTGACCCATTCAATTGAATGACCCAGTTTGACCCAATATGACTTTGTAATGACCCAATCTGAAAAAACACATTTATGTATATCTTTAATTATATATACACAAATACATTTATATTTCTGGGGAGACACTAACCAGCGTCTATTCTTGCTGAACTCCAGAAGGGAGAGGAGAGTTGGCACCTGTGCAAAGTGTGTTAAGTTTTGTCTCGGTTTTTACATATTCATTAGTTAGACTCATTTTACAGATATGTTCCCAAATATCTGAAAATGGATATTTTAATTCTTTTACTAGTTTTCAACTCTCACTTTCAAAATTGTTTCATAATACTGAATAATTTTTCAGTGTTCAATTACATTTCTCAGAATAATTATTTTAATTATTTTAAGAGAATGACTTTAAAAGAAAAGAAACATGCTGTTTTTTTCCCTAACTCTTAGCAACAGAAAAACTGTTACATTGGTTGTAGTCACAATGTCATTTCCTTCTTCCCCATTCTTTTTTTTGGTTATATCTGTGACAAGTCTTTGCAGTGCTCTCTCTTGCCTTTTTCAAATCTTACTGTGGACGTTTGATCATTCTTTTTCTATATTTTTTTTCTTTTTTATTTCCTTTTTTCTCCTTCTTTACTAACGTGATATTCACATTATGATGCTCACATTAAACTAGAAATCTCTGTGCTTCCATGGTTTTGAATCTCACCAGTTTGTTGGAACTCTTCTCCCTTTATTGTTTTTTTACCTACCTGCTCTTTCTTTTCTACAGAGACAGAACTGCTGCTGAATTTTCCTTTTTTTTTCTTTTTTTTCTTTTTTTTTTTTTTCCCCAGCTATTGAGCTCCTTTAAAAGCCTCCAGTTGCTTAGGGCAATATCAAAGAAGATTGTGTGTATGCTCAGAAGTTTCCTTCACATAACAGAAGAGAATCAAAACATAAAGTTACTGACAACATATCAAAGTAACACTGCAACATGGCCTACTGGGAAAAAGTATCCTCTGGAAGATTATTAAGGATGCTTATGAAAACGAGAAGTGAGGTAACTGGGTACGTTTGGGGTGGTTTTTTTCTGGTGAATAATCTTATTTCTGACGTATCTCATGAATAGCCTCGGTGAAGAGAATGAATAGAAAATTATACTGAGGCATTAGAAATTTTTGTAGATCAGTACTATCCAGAAAAAAATAATGCAGAAAATCTTGCACTCTTTTGAAAGACTAAACTCTAATCTGGTGGAAAATCTGAGAACAATTATAAAAGTTAAACATTAACAGAAACGATCCCGAGGCCATCCTAACCTAAGGCAAGTACAGCTGTAATCAACTCTTTCAAGGAAATGGCAGGGCAGGGCAGGGCAGGGCAGGGAAGGGAAGGGGGCCTAGAATCAGCCTGTAAATCAGTTTATCCCTTCACTAAAAAGTACGTAAAAAATGTAAATAAGCAAATAGCAACAAAATCTGATAATACTTTTGAAAGTTTTTTGCTGGTTCCTGTTACACAAAATGATGTCAAAGATGCTAAAAATAATCTCATTGTGCTTTTTTTTTTTTAGTAAGAAAACGATGTTCATTAATCTTCCAGATGAGCAATCAGTGCAGATTTGTATTTTTCTTATGTAACAGAACTGTAGCTTTATTATTTTATTCCTTGTGTATTAGATATTTTTTAGAAACTTTCTTGATGCTGCAATTAATAAAATTAATATCATCAAAAAAATGGGGAAGGTGTCTTTGTACATTCCTTTGTTTTATTGCCTATTCCGTTCCATTTTCTTAGAGAGGATGTTATGAAAAACTAGGTAAGGAAGGAGAAAAAAAGAAGGAAATTGTTAGAGAAAACAACCCTGAAATTAGGTGTTACTCATTCTGATGCAATCCAATTGCCAAAAGAAGAGGCACGTATAGTGAGAAAGAAATTTGGTGAAAATTCCCAGAATATTCTTCTTTTTTTTTTCTTTTTTTTTTTTTGAAAAAGAGATTCTCAGAAAACTCGAGGGGGAAAAAAAAGTAAGTGGCATTTTTTCATTAAACTCTTACACAAACTTCAAATGGAAAACAGTAAAGCTTTAACAGTTATGATCTCTTTATCCACCCAACCACTGTCACATTTTCCCTAGTTCAACTCCATTGAACTGCTGGTTTGACCTAAATTTATGATCTCTGCTAATGTGTCATACATCAGTCCTTTTTACTGAGCTCAGGCAAGTTTATAAAGAAGAGGACAAGAATATCAATAAGAATAAAAAGCTATGAATAATAATAATAAATAGTGAACAGTAATAGAAAGTGAACAAATTAAAAAAAAAAAAAAAACAGTAACAGAGACACAGAAGAAATTTAACTGGTTGAGATCAGATGGGTAATAAGAGGCAGAGTGACATTGTGCCCTAGAAACACTTATTAAAAATTCAGCACTGTCCAAGCTGATAGATTTCAAAGTTAACATAAAACCATAAACAGAAAAAAATCTTTTGTATGAAATGTCTTGAAGTATTATAAGCTTTGTCTAACTATACCAGCTACTACTTGTTTTTATTAAAAGTTGAAAAGGGCTGTTTTGTTCACACTGTTGCTAGAACTAGCTGTGGAAAAGGCTGAAAGACAAATTATAGCTACAGGGTCTCATTTTTAAAACAGGTAACAAAATAAGATTTGCTCTACTTTTTCTTTATTATTCTAGCGACAGACAGTGATCTGTGTTTAGTGGCAGGCAGAGATTTATTTTTGAAAGCAGAGGAATGAATGATGCAGAATTTCTTCGTTATGACAGTCTTGCAAACAATACCGGGTTTTGTAAGCTTTCTTTTCCTTTTTTTCATTTATTTTTAATTTTTTTAGTTGTAAGTGGGTGAATTGCTGACTCTGAGCTCACTTATATATGTTATAAAGACAGAACTGAGTTAACCCACAAAAAATGTTTACTAAAATTGGATTTTCATGAACAAAACCTCTTTTAATCTCATAAAATAAGATCTTTAAAAGCAAAATATATCCAAGCCTTGTACTGTACCTGCCTTCTGTAGTTTTTTTTTTCTCATTTCCTAGATAACTTCTGATGCAAAACATCTTTAGAAAGACAATGTATTAGTTTAAATGGGCAAATTCCTGATACGGTACAATGATTTAAATACCCAGCACTACCTCACCATTTCTGGTTTTGTTCCTTTCTTGTTGGTAGCAGCAGTTACTAATAGGTGGGTATTAGCCTTAATTATTCTCCTAAGGAAGGATTGTTTGTTCTTTAAGCCAACTTTCAATATTCTCCACCATCAAATTCAAGTGTCTTCACTGTCCTGTCTGTCAAAGCAAAATAGAGGTGATTTTGAGATCTTAGCATTCATAGCAGAAAGGAATCTGCAATTACCTGGTTTGATGATTGTTTTGGCAGCTGAGGCTATTCTACAGCAATATTAATGGTAAGGTTCTTAGTAGATTACTCATTGCATTACTGCTTGCTATTAATATGACTACTTTTATCCTCTGTCCTATGAGTTCTGATTTTAACAGAAAGATTATGTCTTCATGATACAATTTGCCAGTATTTTTTTTTTCTTTTGAAACTAATTAGCTGGATTTCAACTGCTGGAGAAACAATTCTTTGCGTACTGTGGCATACTGGTTGCTTAAAAACTGTTTATTTGTTCTGCTGTATTAAGACCCAGGAAAAAAAAAAAGATTCTAAGAAATGCAAACTTGTTACATGCTCATTGCACTTTTATTAATCTATTAATCTGATCGTACCCTATACTCAAAGTTAGAACTTTATGCTCTGAAATAAATTTTCTTCCTTCTCATCCTCCATGTTTATCCACTTCTTTCCTTCTTTAGGTAAAACAAATTGCAAATTACCACATAGTAAAGTTTCCTGTTTGTGTATAGTAGGGACTAAAACTAATATATTACATTTAGAAATGTCTGCAAAGCTTTTGTAGTTATGGAAAATAACTATAAAAAATGTTCATCCCAAATGCTATCCCACTGCCACAGTGAAAACAGGACAGGTGTCATAACCAGCTGTCTTAGGGTTCCACCCTTGGCAAGAACACAGCTAGCGTTCTGATAGTATCAGACAACCTGATAACCATCAGGTTACCAATGGATATACAACTGACTGGTTTGGAGACAGCAAATCTTGTAAGATGCAATCAGTAATGTACTCCAGTGGACAGGAACTCAGAGGGCAACTAGATTATATACTTAATTCAGAGTCAGGTAGGCGCACTGGAATTCTGTCTAAAATAACATATTATTTGTTTATCTTGAAATTGCTGGTCTGATGACTCACTAGCCTGGTTCTGCGAGTAGAAAAAGTTCTGCAACTTTGGCTCTAAGCAAAAGTGAAGTATTTGCTTATTATTTAAAATAAACTGAGAACTTTATGTAGCTATCTAGAACACAAAACGTCGTTATGCATTTGCTAATTAGTTCAGGAAAGACATTAATTCATATGATACTGTGTGATCAAAGTTTGGGGTTTTTTTGTTTCGTTGTTTCACAATTACTTTCTTCCATTACAAACCACTTTATCTGAAGATTGCTCTGAAAAGTCAGCAATGATCTTGTATATCATTTAATTAGGAGATTAAACTAGAAGAAAAAAATCATAGGCAAAACAACTGTATCAGTCCAAACTGTCTTCCGTCCTCCCATTACAGAACACTTTTTTCTCTGATAACAGCATTTTTATCCTTGGTGGTAAAATAGCCATGTTCTGTTTCTGATGTCAGAAAAACCTCACATGAACACCTATATATTTGGCCAAATTCCTAAATACTGTCATAAAAAAAACAAAAAAACAAAAAAAAACAAAAAAAACCCCAAACAGTATTATATAAGTTGGTATCATTTCATAGACTATAAATAAGAAAAATAATTTTCTTATCATACCATATTGAGGATATGAGGGGAAAAAATAACATTATAATGCATCCTCTATAGAAGGACTATAAAAAGTAGAGCTGCATCTTTACAATATTCTCTTTGTAGTAAAATTCTGAGACCCCAGTTGTCTTCCCTACTACTTTTCCCCTTCCATTCCCATTTTCTGGTGTACTCATGCCATCCTTCCTCTTGGTAAACCTAGCAAATACATTTGCAAGGTTTTGATTTTAATAGATGTTTTCAAAATTGCTTAAATACTGTAGGTTTTCAATGAGATTCTCGAGCCAGATTTTAAAACGTATGCTGGATACTGACACAAGGACTACCTGCCATGATGTTCAGCACTACAGGTACTAGCTCCAAGATCAATCATGCTGTGGAGGTAGGTGCCCTAAGGTCTTCAGGTAGTAACTGGAGGAGAGTTAAGTGTCTAAGTTAGGGAACAAACAGCTAGATGGCAAGTATATCAGCATATCACTATTTCCTCAGTGAAATAATATATGTTCACTGAAACTTCACAGCCACACACAACTTTCCCTTTGTTGCCTTATAGATTACATTTGTGATTCATGAGAGGGGAAAGGAACTGTTTTGGTCTCTTCGTGGTATACCTGGTCTGTAGAGCACTCTTTCAGGACATGGAAGGCCTTGGTTATTTTGCTCTCCATATCTTAGGATCCCTGAATTTGCATATCTGTTACAAAGCCTCCCAGTTGGATATTTTATTACGGGATTTATGAACTTAGTTTGATGCTCTAGTTAGTAGATTACTTGAATAAGTGATTCCATCTCATTTGATACAATGCTGCAATTTTAAATTAACAATCTATTTTTTGCTCCATGGTTAGCTGAAAATCACCAGCTCAATCTAGCTGATGTCATATGTTAAAAGTTTTTCATTTGCTTATTAGGAACAATGCAAGCATCTGTCAAATGCGTAAGTAAGAAATTCAGTTTTGTGAATATTTGTGTTAGAACTAAAGCCAGCTATGCTTTTATGAATAAAACAAACGTAGTTAAGTCTAAGAAAATACTTGCCTTTCTGTGACTCTGAAGCTAAGATCTTCCTCAGCTTTAAAACCTTTTCCCTTACTGCTCAGTGCAGTGAGCAGAGCTGCAGCTGGTAACAGCGCCCACCAGTGCTTTTGTCAAGGGGAGAGCTGGGCCTGATGGGCTCATTCAGGAGATGAACTCCTCACAATGACGGCTGAGCCCAGCCAGAGGCAGGGCTAGAGACAAGAGTGGGCACAGGTACCACCACATCATTACTGGGGCCAGGCTAGGGATCTACTAAGCCAAAATGGTGTCCCAGCCTTGGACTGGGAGGGGGCGGTGTCCCAGGTGAAGTTCATCAGGAAGAGTGAGGTTGGCTGGTGTCCTCAGGGCCCTGACAATTAGGTGACATAACTCTTCCCTTTGGATCCTAACTTAAACATCTAAAATATACCTACCCATGATCTTGCTCTTACTGCCTTTCCATCTACCTTGACTATTCTCATTTATATTATTTTGATATGCGGTAAGGCATAATAAAGACTGCACATAATTGGCATTCTACATGTTATCAGATATTTCTTCTCCACATGAATGGCACTATTTTCAAAGTTATCTAAAAGCAACCTAGCATTATTTTGTATCTGCTCTAACCAACAACTATTTACTGTTTTCCTTCTCTCATAATAGGTTCCGTTGAGCATCATTAGGGTTTTATTCTGTCATTTAACATCAAAGGCAGAAGTTCATGAATATACAATGTTTTTAGTGGTCCACTGCTAGCATTTAAAGAAAAATACTGCTGTTTTGTTGGTGTTTTTTTTTCTTTTTCTTCTTTTTGGGGGTCTTTGCATGTCTGTAATAAGGCTTCATTCAGCCTTTTATTATCCCTAGCAGATACAGAATCTTTGGTTCAGGGCTTCATTGCATAAAGTATTTACTCTTGTAATCCTTTGTCAACAAGACTTTTTTATGAATCCTTGTAAGACTTCAGGCCATATAGAAATTAGACTAGCACAAGATTAAATCAGAGAAAGATTAAATCTCAGTAGCATGGTTTTGTCTGATATCCATGAATACATATCAAGTTCTGTACTTACGTAAAACCTTTTCTGCAAAAATGTAAAACTCTGGGTAAGTCTTATCCTTAAAAAATATAAAGTGAAAAAAACAATAATTAAGAAATACATATGAATTCAGTTTTCTGTATCAATACATCAATACATTCAAATATGTGACTGACCATCATAGCAAAAAAAGTCACCAAATACTGTGTTACAGTAATTAGTGATGAAATAGATGATTTTGATTTTAGTTTTTTTGCCATTTTGAATGTGCCATTTTCAATCCATTTTAACTGTACACTTTAATTTTTCTTTCCCTTTTCTAAGTGTTAGAGACAGCTTAATTCATGTTTATAACCTTCAAATGGTCAAATACATACTGTGGTTTTCATTTGACACAGACTTAAAAACAATATTTTTTTTTCCTTTGTCATTATTGGGGGGAAATAAGACATAACACATGCATAACTCTATTAATTTAAAATATTTGGGAAAAAAAGCCAAGAAAAAATACAGGCTGTGCAGATACGTTCTTCTCTTTTACAAAGCAAGTAATTTTTTTATTTCCATGTTCTTTTCCTACTGTGAGAAACAAGTTCCAGTCCGAATGAAATAGGCTCAGGCAGAATCCTCTGTGAAGCACATTTTTATTTACGTTCTTGCAAGAGCGGGTGACCTAGCAAGTAGGCACACTTCCAGTTCTTGAAACACACCTTTTTATTCCCTAATCCCGGCCGAATTTTTCCCTCCCCTGTTTCCCATTGGTTAGGTACTCCAGGGTTCACAGTCTGTCCGAGCCACCTAAAATTCTTCCCGCATGTCCTGCCTCTGTTTACTTCTTTTTATGCTACACCTAAAGGGATTATCTGACTAGTTTATTTCTTTCTTTTTTGGTAAAAGATTGCTCAATGTCATTAGCCCTGGTTAAATGTTTGACTGCCCTTCTAGACACTAATCCAGTAGGAATCAGTTTGTCCTTTTGTCTGTGTGATAAGAGATGTTCTACCAGCCTTTGCTGGAGCCTCTTTGTCTTAGTCATTCCCTTATCATGCCACCTCTGATGGAAACGGCTTTTCTCCTCGGCAAAAGCAATACCTCCCTTTCTTACACTACCAAACCCTATAGAATATAAATCTAATCAGAAAACAAGGAAAGAATTTGGACTTGCTTTTTTCCTACATTGTTCATCAGTAGTACCAGGTTCATTATAGTTACACTTGAGGTGATGGGAATTTAGTGAGTTGATTTTCAGTTAAAAGAAATATTATCACAAAGTTCTTCCCTTAATTTTTATAAATAGTATTTATCCTATAACAGGCAAACTCCACTGCTACAAAAGTAGTATTACAATGTGTCTTTGACGAATCATCCTTCACTACCTGAGAGAACTTCTTTCACAGCACAGGAAAGCTTGGATGAAATATAATATACTTCACAAAACCAAGCGGTGGAAAATTAATCACAAAACTAATATTTTACTCTCTTCATGAGGGGAACATCTTAGACTTGTCAGGCTAATTGGAACAGTTGCGTAGTGTGTCATGTGCCCCCCCACCCCTCCCAAAGGCAGTATTTCTCAAATTTCTCAAATAAATTTCACCTTCTTTATGAAAGGTTACGAAAATATCTAATGAGTTAAAAAAACCCTCTTTCCTTTCAGAAGCCTTTCTAATGATGAAGTTGAGAATACTTATTAAGTGAATGTGAACAATCAGGAAGACACAGAGGAAATGGGCACAAGAGATGTACTCATGAAGCTTGGGAAGAAGTAGGGAGTGACTGACCGTTTAAAAGGAAGATGAATTTATCTCAACACAAAGGGGACCAGCAGGTGGCCTTTATTTCAGACAATGACTGTATCAGCTGAATGGCTCAAGTGTTTGCGTAAATGGCCTTCCCTGATTTAATCAAAAACGTGTGAATGTCTTCCTCAGCTAGCTATACTGGAATGGGGGAAATGTATATGTGGCTCAGCCCAACATATAGTATCAAAACAGCAAAACCAAAATGAACTTTGAAAAAAGCAAAGGACTTGAGCTGGCTTAAACCCACTGTTTACTTCCTAGTAATTGGGGATACCCAGCATAGTGAAGGTAAGCACAGAAAGACTGGTCAAAAAGAAAGCATGCAAAAGCTAGAAGCAGGGCAAAATGTGTTGGGAAAAATAGAGACAGTCTCCACGCACACAAGGACGGGGTTAGGAAAGCCAAAACCCACGTGGAGTTGAAGCTGGCAAGGGATGTGAAAGACAACAAGAAAGGCTTTGACAGGTAAATCAGTAGCAAAATGAAGACTAGAGAAAATACGTTCCTGCTACTGAATGGGATGAGGGATCTGGTGACAAAGGAAATGGAAAATGCTGAGGTACTCAATGCCATCTTGTCCTTTGTTTTCACTGGTAAGATTCATCTTTGCTTGTTGTAGTTTGGGCCCTCAAACCAGGATGGATATTGCTGTAGGAAAGTCCGGAGCAATGAAAACAAGCTCGGTGGAGAAGGATCAGGCTAGGGCACTTTTTAGCAGACTAGATGTACACAGGTCCATGAGACCTGCTATTGTGTACCCACAGGTACTGTCGGAGCTGACCAATGTCGTTGTCTATGCTCTGTAAGGGTATGTTGAAAGTGAGACTACCTACTTCACTGAGATTATCAAATCAATGACCTTTTCAATGCAAAGGGGATAAGTAAAGGGAGAAGCAAAACTACATAGAGACACAAAACTGAAAGGCAAGGGATAATCTAGACAATGTGAGTCCAAAAGCCTCCAGTCACTAATTGATGGGCCATTAAGAAACTGAAGGCAGAGCTTTGGAGAGGGGAAAGGTGACTTTAACTGATAAGAAGAAAAGAAAAAAGAAGAACATTATCGTATTTGACAGGGGAAGCTGTGGGACTGTGTGAAACTTAAAAAACAATGTTTAGAGGACTGGACTAGAGAGAAGCAAAGTGAGGAATACACAAAAAGGGGTATAAAAGGTGACAGTCACACTGTGGCCAGTCAGGACACTTGTCTGCTAGCTTTCTGCCTGATCACTAGAGTCCTTCCTATCTTAAATCCTTTCTTAACTATCTGTCTGTGTAATCTCACTCTTTACCCAGTATGTGTGCAAGTGCTTCCAGGACTAAGTGCTTAGCTACTTGGGGACCAGTGTGGGTGGATGTGGACCACCTACAGGAGCCAGACAGGGGATTGGAGCAAGTGGATTCTCAGCAGCAGTAGTTGCAGATGCCAAAGTCTCCTGACCGTGTCATGGAATCATAGATTCATAGAATGGTTTGGGCTGGAAAGGACCTTAAAGATCACCTGGTTCCAACCTCTCTGCCATGGGCACTAGGTTACTTAAAGCCCCATCCAGACCAGCCTTGAACACTTCCAGGGAGCGAGCATCCACAACTTCCCTAAGCAACCTGTTACAGTGTCTTATGACCCTCAGAGTAAAGAATTTCTTCCTAATATCTAATCTAAATCTACGCTCTTTCAGTTTGAAACCATTACCCCTCATTCTATCACTACAACCTCTGATAAAGAGTCCCTCCCTATCTTTCCTGTAGGCCCCCTTTAAGTACTGGAGGGCTGCTATAAGGTCTCCCCAGAGACTTCTCTTCTCTAGGTTAAACAACCCCAACTCTCTCAGCCTGTCCTCACAGGGGAGGTGCTTCAGTTCCCTGAGTCCTGTCCTACAGACTTTCTGCTCAGAATGCCAGCTACTGGGGGGGAGGAGGGGCAGTGTGAGTAGATTTAGTGCCAGCTACTGGAGACCATGCATGTAGATGCCTCTGGCCTGTAGTGTCAGCTACTGGAGTGAGTGGGGATCTCAGGTTCAGCTATTGGGAGGGACCAGGGTGAGTGGCTCAGTGCCCATGTGCCTGGTGCCAGCTTCTGGGGGCAAGTGTTTGTATCTTCTCCACACCTCATGTGTGTGGGGTACACGCATGTATCTGCCAGGAAACTTCAGGCTGGACCAGGCAGATAGTAGGAAGTCCAGCATAGGTTATCAGATGGGCAATGTTCCATGCTGGTATGGACAGGGGGTCTTGCAAATGTCGATTGCAAGAGTGTGAGCGCTGTGTGTTTGCAGACAGCACCAAGCTGGACCTGTTGGCAGGTAGGGCACCTGTGCAGTGGTTAAGAGGACCCAGGATCCAGGTAGAGGTGCCGGGCAGACAGAGGGGTGTGCTGGTTCTTGAGGGATCTGTGAATGTGTATGTGCTTGTGAACCTGGAGGGTGTCCTGTACAGGCCTGCACTAGTGACCTTCAATCCTGACCAGATGAAGAGGAGGAAGGGGACTTGACTGTTGATACTCATGCTTTATGGGAGTCCAATAAATATGTAGCTAGCAATGTCAGTGTCCTCTGTGTGTGTACACGCTTATGTTTATCTGGGATACATGTTCAGCTTCACTACTGGTTGAACCTGCAAACGTTTAGGCAGCAGTTGCATTTGAGGCCTGGGTCCCCAGGTGCATCAGGCAGGGCTCCAGCTTCCTTTCTCCAGGAGGAAATCCTGGCTCTGGAGCTGATGGCTGCTTCTGACATCCCTTAATAAGATCATTGTGCTGCCATTCAGAGGAACCTAGATGAGTTGGAGAACTGAGCCAAGAGGAACAGCATCTTAATTTCAACAAAGGGAAATGCAAAGTCTTGCTCCGGGGAGAAATTACCACACACATTAGTAAAGGCTGGGGGACAACAGTTTGGAAAGCAGCTTGGCAGAGGAGGGCTGGGGGTCCTGGTGGACAGTAAACTGCCAATGAACTAGCAGTGCATCCTTGTGGCAACAGTGGCCAACAGTCTCCTGGGTTGCATTAGGAAAAACAAAGACACCAGGTCATGGGAGGTGATCCTTCCTCTCAACTCAGCACTGCTAATGCCACATCTGGAGTGATGTGTCCGGGTCTGGGCTCTCCAGTACAAGAAAGACGTGGACATACTAAAGTGAGTCCAGAGAAAAGCCATGAAGACAGCTAAGGCACTGGAACAACTGTCATACAAGGAGAGGCTGAAGAAGAGAAGGCTCAGGGGGGATCTTACTAGTGTGTATAAATACTTGAAGGGAGGTTGTAAAGAAGATGGGAGTGCAGCGACAGGACAAGAGGCAATGGACACAAATTGACCTACAGGAAATTCTGTTTCAACATCAGAAAAAAAATCTTTTTACTGTGATGGTGATCAAAATTCTAGAACAGGTTACCCAGAAAAATTGTGGTGAAGACTCCATCCTGTGGATATTCAAACCTGACTGGACACAGCCATGCGCAACCTGCTGTAGTTGACACTTCTCTGAGCAGGGGGTTGGACTAGATGGTCTTCAGGTGGTCTTCAGACTGCTGATCTTAACTATTCTGTAGCTCTGTTATTCTATGAAGATAGCGTAAACCAGTAGTTTTCCTCAATATTACCAACTTTTCTTTATTTTTTTTTTTTACATTAATCAGTGGGAATGGAAAACATAAAAAAACATAGCAGTGAAGTTATGCCAAAAATAAGTATGTGAAAGAGGACACAATACCCATGCAAGAGAAAACACTGGGTATGTCATGAGAAGAAACTTAAAAGCAATCTCAAAGTCGAAATAATTTAGCAGCTCTGAAGTATAATAAGTCAAACATTGGTTAAGAATTTGCCTTTTCTAATTTGACGTAATTCCCAATGTATGCTTGTATTGAACATTATCGTTAGCTGTTGACTTTATGTCTGTTAAAATGTTTGAGTTATTGTGCTCTAGTCTAATATTAATAAGTGTCAGTGCCAAATTGCCAGCTATTAAACTAAATGTAATGTATGTAACTATGCACACCTATATAGGGGTTTTATAGGAAGAAAATCAGAAACTAATCATCAGGAAAAAAGATTACTGACCCTGACAGAAGAGTTTTATGAAACTTATTTGAGGTATTTAAAATTATGTTACGTGTTATGTTATTTTTATTTTCATTCATTTGCAATTGCATCATTTGAACTAAAGACACCCCCAAAGCATGCTTTCTTCCAAAATTTCATAATTTTAACCACATTTCAAAAATCACTCCTGTAATCATTCAGTCTGTCCAATATTCACGTTGAGAAAAATGTTAGCTAACCTAGGCGTCATCAGGACATTTTTGATTGGTTTATTTAGGATTTTCTTCAGATAAGGCAAATAAACTTACTTTTCGTCATTCAAGATATGGAAGAAATCACTCTACATAGCTGGCTGGCATTTTTACTGCTTTTTAGCATTTTGCTTTATTCTGGAGGTGGAGATGCTAGCTCTCTTTCACTGAAATATAAGATATTAGACACTGCTCAAGACCAGAGGAAAGAATAAGAACATACAAAATAAAAGTGACATGCTCACCCCGACAGAGAACGAGTGAAAACTGCAGCACAGCTTAAGCAGGTTTATTGTTTTGGGTCTGAAAGCAGTGCAACCACTTATTTGTTTGTTGCTCAGATATGTGAATATGTTGCATATATTCATATTCAACATAAAATATGCAACCACAGATCTATTCACATATCAACACCATATCTAATGAAGGTGTCATCGATACTACTCTTTTAAACAATGTGTACTTATGTAGAAATCTCCAATATTGTGCAATCATGGCTTGTCCTGGTTTGAGGTAAAACAGAATCAATTTTCTGTTCAGTAATTTTACTTTGCAGCTAAGCCTCTTCTAACTAACTGAACTCTCTGAAATTAACAGCACATTTTTAAGATAGTGTCTACTTTCACAGTGATAAGACCTGACTGTTTATGATTTATGCCAAGAAATGGTATGCAGAGAGGTTCCTGCTTATACTTATTGCTATAAGAACCAAGGTCAGCTAACTTTGTGAGCCTCATCCAGTCTGGTACTTTCACAGTGCCTGGCAGTGGCGAGCTTGATATGTATTGATATGTACTGCATATATTTCATTATTTCATTATTTTCTTTTTATTATTTTATTAGTATTTTCATTAAAGTAGTTTAGTTTCCTTTCAAACTCATAAGTCTCTTTCTCTCTCTTCCTCCTTTCCCTTCAGGGGAGAGGTGGGGGAGAGCATATGTCATTCATTTCAGTGGCCTGTCTAGCCTAAACCATGACATGGACAAAAAAGGATCCGAGACACCCAGAGCTGTCAGGTATGGCACAGGGTCTATAACAAGACCTTTATTTTTCTGAAGCAGAAATTGGAAGACAGTTAAAATAGCGAGGACAGCTTCTCAAATGGCACTAAATTCTTTTCTATGACTAAATAAATGCTACTCATATAGATACATCTACACGTAGAATCCTTAGTCAAGGTCTTAGTACATAAGACATTCCCAAAGGTTAGCACATAGACACAGCAAAGAGACCTGTATGGACCTGGGTCCTTTTAGAACAACATTAGGTGGATACTTTGTATAGTCTAGGACATCTCAAATGGCACTAGGTAGGTGTGTAAGCCACTAAACTGAGCCACAGACACATACAGGCTTTCTACACAGTGCGATTCAGTTTGAGATTATAGCACCTAAATTAGGTAGGGTCAAGCAAATGCGTGAACTAGGTTTTAACCTCCTATTGTAATCAATGCAGATCTAATCAGTATTGTCACTGGAGCCTAGAAATCAATGTCATTCACCCTATATTTACACTTGGGAGCAGGATTCAGTTTCCCCAAAGACTGTCAAAACTTGAGATCTTAAACTGTCTCCAGTGTTTTGTAGAGGACTCGCTTGTCCTCAAGTGCTGTAGAAAGAACATGCGTGGTGAACAGACTTCTGTGAATTCTTTTACTCAGCTATGCTCCCAAAAGTCATCTTTTTTTTATTATTATTTTTTATATTAAATTTACCTGTGTGAATCTAGCCTCTGTTTCTAGAAGCACCAATGACAATGAGCTCACCTAGTTTTTCATGTAGTAGTTTCCCCCAATGATTTTTCAAATAGAACTGCACAGGTCTAATCATATGTACTCTCCAAATAAAAACCAAACAATCAAACTGCCTCTTACTTTCCCTACAGAATAAAGGGAAAGACTGGATAACGTTTTTCACTTTTAGAACCTACTGACAACTTCTAAAATCCCTAGAAATGGGACGTTGATCTGAATATGTGTAATAGTAGGTATAGGGCACAATATACTCTCTGGTATTTCAGGAACATGTAACACGGTGAGCCTTGTTAGAACATATTCAGGAGCATGTTTGCAACTCTGCTATGGGGAATTTGGGTTTGGCAAGTTTCTGTTAGATATTTAAAAAAAAAAAAAGAAAAACACACACTGTCTTTTCTTTTTGTGCAGAATGTATTTTAGCAAATAAAGAAAGGGTTTCAGTTAAAGCCCTTCTATTTTCCTGAAGCTTCAGATTATCTCCTCAGGACTACTACTGCACGTTGATGCAAGACAAAAATATCCTGTCTGTCTTCTTCCAAACATATAGAAACTGATGTAGTTACTCATTTTAATTCTACACATATTTGGTTCAGAAGATAACACTGCATATCCCATTGGTGGTGACAAGCTGATGTAAATAAAACTCATTTTTTAAAGTCCAGAAATACTGTAAAAATGAATATGACTATATTTGGCAACATGGTCCATAGTTACATCTCCACTTGAAAAAAATGATACTAGCTTTGATATATTTTGGAATTTTGTTACATTGCTAAAATAATTATAAAACTCTTACAAATTTGTCATGGCTTGGATCAGGTTGGCCAATGATAAGACAATAGATGCTCTCCCCCACCTCTCACTCTGAGGAAGAAGAGATAAAGAGATTTATGAGTTTCAAAAAAACTAAACTAATGAAATATTAAAATAAAAAGGAAATAATGAAATAGATACAATATACATGAATATATACAAAACCCGATCAAGCTCCTAGGAAGATGTCACCAGCAGGCACTAGGAAAGTTCCAGACTGGACTCAGTGACAAATGAGAACTGTAACACACTGACTGGGATCAAAAGGCAAATGAGCTGATGAGATCCTCCTCAGACATCAGTCATTGAAAAAAGACAGCCATTGAAGAAGCAGTCCATTGAAGAAGAAACATCAGAAAACAGCCATTGCAGAAAGCAAATCTGATCCACTTGATCCCTCAGCTTTTATACTGAGCAAGGCAAAGGGGATGGAATTTTCTATTGGTCAGTTTGGGTCACATGACCTGTCCACACCTCCCCCCAGGTGCAACCCCTCCATGGGGTAAACAACCAAGTCAGATGACCCTGGTTGCCACAACAACAAGTATAAGCAAAAGCCTCTCTCACTGAATGACTCTACACCAAATGAGGACAAAATAGCAGCAAGTGTTTTGTTTTGTTGTGTTGGTTTTTGGGTTTTGTTTCTTTTTATAATTTTCCAATCTAATTCAATGCAGATTTATCACTTATCTAAAACCTGCTTTCAGGTTCTGGATTATTTAGCTATCATTGTTATTTTAACAATGACCATATAAAATCAACTGGAAATCTGAAAGTTTTGTTAGACTTCATGGAGTATATATGTTTTGTTACAGCCTCAGAATTCTTCCTGGAATGGAAATTTTTGAGTAATATTAACTTCATGAACATTTCTGTTACAGAACACTAACATCTTCGGGTTTTTCTTTGATTATGAATTCAGCTGGAATTCTCTGAAAGTTTGCCAGTATGCAAGTCAGTCTGTCTTGTCAAAAACTTCCACATGTTTTTTAACTTCATTATGTGGTTTGAATCCTCCTGGATAAATAAAGCTACTATGATTCTCTGTATTTTGTTTCAGATATAAATGAAACGTGATAAACTCCTTGACTGAAAATTAAAGGGAGCACTTAGAATAAAATTGGGCTTTCTGGCAGCTAGCCGTGAGTCTTTGATACAGACTGAGAAGAAAAGCTACTTAATCAACTATGCTTAGTGAGGATAATGAAAACTTAAAGACCTCACTTGCGCGAATAGGCTACAGATCTTTGATGAAAAGTGGAGATGATATTTTGTCTAACTTTTCCTTCCAGTGATCAACATTTTCATCTTGTCTTGGTCTTACCTTGAGCCAACTGCTCTGCACCTCTGTAGGCTTGGCTGAATGTAGCAATTATCATTTGGAAATAGAACCAATAGCTGAATATCATTGCTGGTCTGCTTTCATTCAAGCCCATCATGGCTTATTCTTAGCCATCAGAGTATAATGAAAGTGAGTGACGATAACATGGAACACTAGATGAGACTAGGAGAGAGGTGATTAGTCTTCCACCATTTCAGCTCTGCTAGAAAAATGTTACTTTAAAAAATTACCTAATACTTCAATAATAGCGTGTGATGGAGGAACTTACTCTTTCATATAAACTTACAGGAAACAGACCTTGTCATACCTAAGCATTTTAAAGGAATTTGGGTTTAGTCCTGCATAAGCCTGAACACATCAACCACAGTCTTGGAAAGTTCTTGGTTCTACCACCTTCTCAAGTTAACAGCTTGGAGTTGAGGAGGGTATAGTGGGTTTCTGAGGGTGTTCATGCAATCCAAGACAAGTAATCTGACATTCAAGTTCAGAGGGTATATATAGGAAAAAGTTAATGTAAAAGAAACTAACTTCAGTTACTCTATTATAAATATTCATGTTTTCACAATAAGGCAATATTGCTCTTTCATTGAAAGAAAAGCTACCCCAAAAGAATCCAGTACTTTTGAAGGGGGGAGGATATGTTAACTGCACAAAAGATCTGTACACTTAACTTTTATGACACAGTAATTTATTCTTACTTATATGTAGCAATACCATAACTGATATGCTATTAGTAATTGGCCTCCATTGGTCACACTCGCTCCATAGCTCTGCATTTATTAAGTTGTTTTTTTTTTCTTTGAGTTAATATATAATTGTTTCAGCCAATCCCAAATCTCTAAATAAATCAAAAATTCAAAGCTGGATTGCATGACTGTTCCTTCTGTTGTTTCTGTTGTCTTACATTCCATGCTATAGAAAGATCGGTTATGCATGTTTGTGTTACTGTTAAGTTACTGATTCTCACCAGTTTTAACTGATTTGGAGCAGAGACTGTTTTTGCAGTATAAATGCAGAATAACATTGATGCTAGTAGTCTGAATGCTAATGCAAAAATTGGATATGATTAGCTAAATGTTTATTTTTCAAAGTAAAAAATAATACTTTTTGAGGCTGAAATATCTTCATGCTAAGTGAGCTGGAGTGGAAGTTACAAACACATAAGAATAGCATTGAGAAAACATAGATAAACTGTGTGTTTGAAACATACAAATATCTTGAAAAGAAATAAATTAAAATTTGAAGTGAAATTCCATTTTGCAAAATCATGTATACTGCTTCATTCCAGGTCTGCTTTTGGGATGAAGCAATTGGCTTCCTTTGAGTCTGAATCTGGTTGCAGTTTTGGGTATTTTTTGCTTCTTCAACCAGTCTGTACACTTCTTGAGTCAGGCTTGACTAACTCTGGCTTTCACAACTCTCCAACACTGCACACTCAGACTTTGGACCCCTAAGCATCACTGACACACTGCTATGTCAAGCACTGTGGCATGCAACACATAGCTTTGGCATCACACTGTAAAATCACTAGTCCGATAAACTCAGAAATGATTCTCTGAGAATTTTAAGTTCTGTGAAGTGAAAAAGAAAGACTCTCAGAGAAGACCTAAACAGAATGATAACCAGCGTGGACAACCTACTCTGAAAATCTGGGCCTGGTGAGAAAGAATAGCTTCTTGATATAGGTTTCTTTCAGAATAGAATGTAGGCTCTGCTGCTGTCTCTGTACTACACTCCTTTTCATGGCCAAGAGATTTTTTTATAGAATCATAGAATCTTCATGGTTGGAAAGGAACTTTGACATCATCGAGTCCAACCAAACAACCTACAATCTCTGCCCTTCAGAGCATGCCCTGAAGTGCCACATCTAGACGTTTCTTAAACACCTCTAGGGATGGTGACTCAACCACCTCCCTGAGCAGGCCGTTCCAGTGCCTGAACACTCTTTCACTAAAGTAATTCTTCCTGATATCTAATCTAAACCTCCCCTGCCACAACTTCAGACCATTTCGTCTGGTCTTGTCATTATTCACTTGGGAGAAGAGGCCAACACCCACCTCTCTACAACCTCCTTTCAGGTAGTTGCAGGGGGCAATGAGGTCTCCCCTCAGTCTCCTCTTCTCCAAACTAAACATGCCCAGCTCCCTCAGCCTCTCCTCATATGACCTGGTCTCCAGACCCCTCACCAGCCTGGTAGCTCTCCTCTGGACATGCTCCAGCACTTCCATGTCCCTCTTGTACAGAGGGGCCCAGAACTGAACACAGTACTCGAGGTGAGCCCTCACCAGTGCCGAGTACAGAGGCACGATCACTTCCCTGCTCCTGCTGGCCACGCTATTCCTGATACAAGCCAGAATGCTGTTGGCCTTCTTGGCCACCTGGGCACACTGCTGGCTCATGGTAAGCTGGCCGTCCACCAGCACCCCCAGGTCCTTTTCTGCTGGGCAGCTTTCCAGCCACTCTTCCCCAAGCCTGTAGCGTTGCTTGGGGTTGTTGTGACCAAAATGCAGGACCCGGCACTTGGCCTTATTAAACCTCACACAGTTGGCCTTGGTCCATCGATCCAGCCTGTCCAGGTCCCTCTATAGAGCCTTCCTACCCTCAAGCAGATCTACACTCCCACCTAGTTTGGTGTCATCTGCAAACTTATTGAGGGTGCACTCAGTCCCCTCATCCAGATCATCGATAAAGATATTAAGCAAAACTGGCCCCAAAACTGAGCCCTGAGGGACACCACTGGTGACCGGCCACCAAGAGAATTTCACCCCATTAATCACAACTCTCTCGGCATGGCCATCCAGCCAGATTTTAACCCAGCGAAGAGTACACTTGTCTATGCCATGATTCGCCAGCTTCCCCAGGAGAATGCTGTGTGGGGGGACAGTGTCAAAGGCCTTACCAAAGTCCAGATAGACAACGTCCATGGCCTTCCCCGCATCCAGAGGGTGGGTCATATGGTCATAGAAAGAGATCAGGTTGCTTAAGCAGGACCTCTCTTTCCTAAACCCATGCTGGCTGGGTTGTCCTACTTCTGACCAAATAATACTTTTAAAGCGCATGAACCCACTGTTTTCTTAACCATTTCTCTCTCTCCTGATTTATTCATTACTCCCACAGCTTTGATTTGTTGCTTATTCCATATTGTGTGTTCTTCCGAGCTGTTTCTTAAGGCACCAGTCTGTCTTTGAGGACTCCAGAAGGTGGTGGTGTACAGCGGAGGTAGGCACTTAAAGGTCATCATTGCCCCATTTTACACCTTGGAAGGTTTAGTCCTGCACTCCTACTAATGTTCATCATTATGCAATATTGAAATTCTGTCCTTTCAGTGAACATCTGTAGGAAGTCTTGTTGATATTAAATAGTCAATGCAGAATTACTCAAAGGTCAACTTCTTCCCACTTATCTACTGTTCAAAAAAGTACTTGTAGTTTTCAACATTGTTGCTCAGTATCAGCCTACCTTCTTAGATCTTTTTTTCCTATTATTTCTGTCATTTACTTCTTATGAACAGTAATCATAGTTTTGTCATAATGCCTGACTTTACATTTGTTTGAATAAATTTTGCAGTATAGTCTTCTCGGAAGATTTTCTTCTCGACTTTATTGCAGTTTACACAGGTAAGATGACTACGAAAGACTCAGGTCTGATCGACGCTGGGATAAACTACAGAAAAAAAGAGGACAAAATTACTTTTGGGCTTTTCTCTATTTAATCTTGGTAAGAAAAGATCAATGCCTTTCTTTCCCAAAATAGAAGCCTTTGAGCCATATTCACAAAAGGATTTTCTTTTTGTTCTTTTCCAGAAATAAATATTTATAAATGATCGTATTATATAAAAACCTGAAATCTCATGTGACAAAACCTATGATTCATTTAATTCTTAAGCTAAAGAGAAACATGACGGTTTCTGTAAGATAGTGAGGTGAATGAATCATTAGGAAAAGAATGTGTCATTTGTCCCATTTAAAACTTACTGATGTTGTTAGACAGAATGTCTCATCTTCAGATCATAATGTCACAATAATTTTTTTACAGTGATTTTAATGGACACTTCAAAATCTGTTTAAAACATTGTTTTACTCACAGTCAGCTGAAACCTGAACAGCTTGACTATAAACCTGAAAGTATTTTACAATAATACAGTAAATCAGAAAAAAACCCTACGTTTAGCATATTGTGATGAGAAGACTTTCACTGCAATCAAAGTTACATTAAAAGGTAACAAAACCTCTAAGTTAATTATCTATGATAAAAAGGTGTTTCCAAAAATAAAACTATAAAACGATTTAGCAATCTACTGAAATCTGTATCAAGATTTTCTTTGACTTGTATATGTGCTGCATCAGGGATATTCTTCTTTCACTGTTTAAATACAGACTGTTTTTACCATTAGTTTTCTTGCTATTTATGAGTTGGCCCTCCAAATGAGTAAATGTATTTTCAATATAACCCATCTATCAGTGAACTCAACCATTTTCGCCTTTAAGATTCTGAACAGTGTCTCTCCTGTATATTCCACATCACTGAGATCTTTTGTTTTCAGGTTACAGAAACATTTTTATTTAACAGAAGTTTGATATAGGTAAAGTATTTTCTAGATAGAAACAAGACTCGGCTTACATTTGAACTGTGACACAAAGGAGCATTTCCCATCTTGTAAGTCCAGGTGCTCATCTTAACATTTTCCAAATTTCATGACAGTCTTAAAGCCATGAGCAGTTTCTTAGAATGCATAAAATGCGTAAGAAGAAAAACTAGACCAAGGAAGGAGATAGAAAAGGTGCACAAGAGATTTTTTGATCTGGGTGATCACAAGACCAGGACTATGGTTCATAGCACAGAGTGTACTTATCTAGCAGTTTAGATGTAGCCTCACTAAAATTGCTTTAAATGTTTAGAATGAATATTAGGCAGTTAATTTCTTTGCATGAAGGTCTTTAAATGCAGAGTAGTTTCACCTCACCGTATTGGCCAAATGGGTTTTTTGCCTGAAATGTAGACTTAAAGTTTCAAAGAGAGAAGTAATCATCTCCCAGTTAAGTAGTTTTTTGTCTATCAGGAAAAAATCTTACTGCAACACTCCAAAAAAAAAAGCATGAATAGAGAATGATGTTTCTGACGAACTCACACAAGTATGTCATTTGTTTGTAATCTGAGAAATACACAGTTTCAAACAAGCTGGATGTATTTGATTTATCAAATGAATTATTCCACCATAGTGTATCCAGCTATGTAGCAGCTTTGTCTCCTTATGAATTTATTGGTGTTGGCTTTTAATACTATGCATTCAGAACATTGGGAAGTTATACGATAACTTATAGAAATTATAAGATAAAAAAGAGTTATTTAAAAGATATTAAGCCTCTCGAGTTTATACCATATATTGCAAGGGTTCTATCATGAGTACAAAAGGGGAACTCTTCCTCCCACCCTTTCGCTCCCCATCCCATTCCAGTTAGTGTGATGCACTGATTAAATTCATAGAAGATATTAAGAGATGCTGCCTTCAGCCTAAACTCTCCAGATTCCTCCATATTCACTGAGGAGCTGCTGTCAGTTAAAAGAAATAGCATGCAAAAGATAGGGATGTAGAACAACTAAGTTATGCTTCTTGAATCCCTTTTTAATGATTTCTTTCATAAGTGACAATAGAGAACATAAGGAAACTGATCTCCCCAGCCTGTAGTAGTTTTTCAGTAGCACATACTCCTTGCTAATAATGAGAAGCAGCTACTAAGTGAATGTTTTCTTCATTAAGGCAGACAAGAATTATGACAGGAAATGAGGGAATGTGAATTGGAAGTCATCCTTTTTTAAAGAAAACTGAAACATATGCAAAATTTTCATGAACAACAAGAGTTTACAATGGAAAACATTTTCATTTTTGATGCCATTAAAAATAAATCATAACATTGTTTTTATTTATCTTTTTATTTAATAATCACCTTTCTTCCTAAAACTAGTTTTCTTCCAAAATAATTTTGGACTGATTAAAATGCATTGAATAGTTATGTCCATGAAAAAGTCTGCATTTATCCTAATTAAAATCGTTTTCAGTAAAGTTAATCAGTGGAATATTATCTGGTATCTATAATAGCCATGTTCATTCTAATCACAGAAGTGCCTATGTTAGCTGGTGTATGTTCCAAAACACAAGTTAGTGGGGTTCATCTTGTTTATGTAGTAGATTTCAGATTGAATCCATTATGGTCTATGCCTTTTCTTGTCCATTTTTCAGACTCCTTTATTTTAGTTCTCATTGCCAATGGAAAAACATGCAGAACAAATACTGTCTCATTATCAAATTTAATTAATAAATCAGTTCCATTTGTTTTACTACACTAATTAGCAGATATTCTGTTCCAAACTTCAAATCTTTGTTTTATCAGAAATTTTTTGGGCGCAATATCTTTGGACACAGTATTGCATTTTTATATGTTTGTGCAACATTCAACTGACTACCATCTCAGTCCCAAATGAGGCTTGTAAATGCAGTGTTAGTGTAAATATTTATAGTTACATTATCTCAGCCAGAATAATGCAATATATACACACACGTATCTGAGAAATGTACATAGAGAAAAGGATTCATATCTATCTATATTAAAATTCATGCCCTATTCTTCATTCATCTGTTTATTTACAGAAGTGAAAGCGAAGGAGTGTAAGGTAAGCTTTCCTAGTAAGAAACATTTAAGACTTCTGATTTGAGGTCTACGGTCTTTTTATTCTACTATGTTAAGTAGTGACTTCTAAAGGCTAACATCATTTTGATAATGAGCATTATCATCACGAGATTTTGTCTCAGCAACATTCTGTCTTTTTTTTAATTTTTCCTGGTCCTCACTGCTAATGTTATAATAGTTTTCAGAAATATTTTATATGAATTCTAATCATATTATTTCTAAAACCAGTGTATCAGTAGTGATTTTTACCACATCCTTCCATTTATTGTCATGCTGCTATTGTGCCACTAGTGCTCACTCTCAAATTGTGTGAATTATGCTGGGAATACTACATCTTTTTCATGTAATTCTGACTGATTTATCTATTATTTTACCTTTAGGAGGAGGTAAAAGCATTTAATCATTGTGCTTCTTAAAAGCATTAGATTTACATTTGGATCTATTTTCTATTTCTCTTGGGGTTTGTAGGTGGTGTTCTTACTCAAAGGCAATGAGTTACCTGACAGTGAATACACCTGTACTGTCATACTTCCTCCTCTAGATAAAAAACATCACATGCTTCTAGTGTGATTTTTACACAATTCATAAGAGAAGCTCACAGACACCCTTGACAGACTGGCTCTGGACATCACCTTTACATCAGTGTTAACAAAAAAGAGGTGAACCCAGACAATAATTTTCAATGAACCTGAGAGCCTTTAGGTTATTGCATTTATAGCTGACTCAAAGACTTACACGTTGGCTTGTATTCGACTTTTAAAATGTGCCTGCAGGATTGAGAGATTTTTAGAGTCAGTGTAAATGGGAAGAGGAAGACAAGGGCAGCTGTACAAAAAAGGTTACTGTCAGAAGGTGTTCTGCAACATTAAGAAGTTCAGTGCATAAAAGGGACTTGTCTGCCGAGTTGAAGAAAGTAGTAAGAGCTTCAGATTTCTAGCAGGGCTTTAGAACACTACAACTAAGAGCAGGTAACTTTGCTATAAATATGAACTTCAAAAGATGCCTTCCAGTCCATTAGTGCCAAAAGAAAATCTGAAAAGACCAATTTCAGCAATTTTTGTGCATTAAACAATTTAAAATAATGCATGAAAGAGAGTGGGTTGTGACACAACCAGTGTTCCTCTATATAGCTGTGGGTTTCTAAAGCACGCTTCATTCAATCATTCCTTCATAAGCTGCATTAGCTGCCCGGTTTGGGTTAAGTAATATTATAGACAAAAATACAACATTTGTATGGGTTAGGAAGTCAACCACTCAAAAAACTTGAAAAAGCTGCAGTTAAGGTTCTGTCTGTGACCTCAGTTTGGTCCTTCTGCGTACCTATGGTCTTTAATTAGATGCTTTCAGATGATCTTTCCAGAAGCTGCCGGCATCACTGTGTATGCGGAACAGGCTGTTCTTGGCAAGCAACAACTCAATAATTTTCTTTCTTTTCCCTGATAAACATATGCCTTATTTATGACACAGTATCCAAAACAGATTCAGAATATAGGAAGAATTCCTCCTGGAATTTTTCCATGCACCCTTACGATAATAAACAACATCACATTAAACACTAGTGAAAGCATGTTAATGACATCCTTGTGAGATAAGTATGCATCATTCTCTCCACTGTACATATAAGGAACAAAGGCACAGAAATATTATCCTCTGTTTCAGAATTTAACTTAAGAGACATGATCTGATTTTTCATATAAAAAAAAAAAAAACAAAAACAAAACACTAAACTGTAATTTATCTGTTTCGAGTACAGAAAAAAGTGATTTTGCTACCAGCTCTGATTGTACATTTTGCCAATCAGGGTTGTAAAGGTTGACTAGTGTCAAGAGCCTCGGATAGAATTAATCTTATCTATATTTAAAGGTGTGATTCTGACCCACAGTCTCAACTTAATTTTAAATGTCCAAATTAAGATACCTGAGAGTTAAGAGCCTGACAGTTCCAGCTGTCATCAGTGGAGTTCTGGGGAATGACTGTATTTCCTAAATACAGGTCTTAAGTGCTATTTGAAATATATTAGGCTACATGAGACCTCAGCTCATGACATAGATTTATGGAAGACCTATTCCTGTCTGCATTGGCATCTGGAATCCAGGTCAGATTTGGAAGGGCATCTCAATGTCATCAGACACTTCTGCATACATGAGGCTGAATCCCACCCCCAATTATTTTATTTGAGGGAAGATAGAGAGCTGTTAGTTCATCCTAAAAATTAAATAGGGAATCTCTTCAGCAGGATCCAGCTGATTTAAAATTTTGGTGTCAACTGCTGGATGAGTGATGGTGAGGTATCCTATTTGGTCTGCAGTTGCATGTCCCCTGTAGTTACTTTGTCATATCTGCCAGACACGTGTAAGACTGTCATATACTCTTCAGATTTTCAAATTGCACAAATACCTATATATAGATAGCTGAGTTGAGTCCCATAGAGAATGATTGAGTTTGTCTTGATATAGGCAGCAAACATAAGCCGTTTGAATTTATACCTGAAGTGATTTTTGCGGACATTTAAAGATAGAGGAGATATTTTCAAAAATGTGCCTTGAAAGAATGTGCTACACTGAAGTAACAACTTTTTTGTTTGTTTGTTTAGTCCATATTTCTCTCAGTGCAGCTCCTTCCTGATTTCAGCTCCCTATTTTTCTTCTATTCTATGCACATATCTGTGCACTCTTCTGGCTTCTTATCCTTGTGCACACACCTGTAAAATCTATTTGGCACCACACTGACCTACTCATAGCATACATTTTGACTTCTTTGCCCATATAATTCTTGTTTCACTCAGGTGTTCTGTTTTTTTTTGTTTGTTTGTTTTCATGCTTTTTGCCTCAGGGTACTCCCTTTTTGTTTTTTGGCCCTGGTTCATCATCAGATTCCTGGACCTTATTCTCTCTTCTGTCTTCTCCTGGATCTTCTTGAAGACTGAGACACATAGTTTCTGTCTTTCACATTTTGTACCTTCGGCATTGTGTTATCTCTTGTTCCCCACTATGAGAAACTATAGAAGACTTAATGGAATAACAAGGAAGTGCTAAGTGCTAAAAGCTGTGGTACTTGAATCCATTCTGGGTCAGAAAGAGCAAAATCAATCGTGAATAGGAAAGTCCTTTCCTTGCTCTTGATCCTAGATTTTGTAGGCTGGTATTTTCCAAAGATAGATCTGACATGGATCTTCTTAGGCAGAATGGCTAAAATTTCAAAGATTTAAAGATCTCATATGTTATTCTCAAATAAAGTATTAATTATTTGATAAGAACTGTCTGTCTTGTCAATAATATATTTTCACATCAGCTTCCAGAATCTCCATGGGAAAGAAAATAAAGAGTAATCTGAAGGATACCTTGACCAATACATTTCAAAATGTTAGCATGCCTGCATAGAATTATATGTTTTCTTTCACATATAAATAATAATAATTAAAAGAAAATCTTAATAAAAATTGTTCTTTGTTGTTGTTGTTGTTCTGAATAGGTAGTGGCCTAAACACAGACCTATTTACAACTTTGTTTTTGATCTATTATCTGTGTCTATCCTCTTACATAATACAGAGTAAGAAACTGATGACTGTGCATCCACAGTTTTTAAGACTATTGCCTTATAAGCAAATTTTTCTGGGCTAGAATGCTTTGGAGCTGTTCAAAACACATCCAAGGAATAAGCTACCACCTGAGCAATGTGATCTGTCAGGAGCCCAATTCTTGATCTTATTCTCTGGCCTTCTTTCATCTATCACTGTACATGTATCTTCCAGAGTCACCTCTTCATGCTGTCACTTATGCTGACAAGGCATTCTGGTACACATTCATAGCTATATTTTGTTCAAAGATTCTTGTAGAGAAGAAGAAAAAAATAAAAAAAGGACTTGGACTTCTGCATGCCTAAATTTGCACCTTAATTCAGTTGCAGAAACACGGAAACCTATACTATTTGGGATAACAAAAGGTTTTAAGGTTTTGTGCGTGATTTCAAGGTGCTGTTCCAGAAATACAGGAGTCACCCATAGGTCTGCTGGAAAATATGCTATTCCCCTGTACATGTTTTGCTTATACTATAATCCCTCAAATGTCAGTAGATGCCTGCATTATGCAACAGAATTGAACCCATGACTAGACAGTTTTGGCTCCCTATCACAGATGTCTCAAAGTGGCTAAATGCTGGTATCTTTTTGTAAGCGAGGTATCTAAATGACCATCGTGGTTAGTGCAGACCTAGTCAATATTGTCAGTGAAATCTATGGCACTAATAAACTTATATATTGACTATGTTTATGAATAATAACAAACCCACAGCTTGTAAGGCATTTTGGATCATACATATTTATTGAAAGTCAGTAAGCAAAAATATACAGAAGAAAACTACTGGGAGTACTGGTCTAATTTTTCCAACAAAATGATGTAAGAATGCAGTAGTGCAGCTCGTGCAACTAGTGAGTGGGCAAGGAAGGATCAAGAACAGCATGTGTCCTACGGATGTGTCACTCTGCACTATACAAACTGTATTTTTTATTATGTGAAATGGAGTTTAAAGCATATAGATCCTTGTGAAAGATACAGATTTATTATCTTTCATTTAACTTCCATGCAGCTAATCCTTGAAAGGTGGTGCAGTAAGGGCAAAGCAGCTCTCTTCAGACATGCTTTTACAAGTTCCTTGACCTCTTCTGCTGAAAATGTTTACTTAAACAGGATATTAAAATCATTATAAGCAAGTAAATGGATGCAGATTATCTTCCTTAACTTACTATTGAAATTTTAACAAGACACTTCCAGAAGCTAAATCCATCAATATTCAGGTTCAAGACAACATGGGGTCTGCAGGCAAAATGGGTTATATAGCAGGTTGTTCAAAATGAGAGCACATTATTATCACTAAAAAATAACCTAAGAATATATTACTAAAAAGTAAGCTACAAGGGTAACCATTAGACACATTTTAAAATTATAAGCATCATCTCTTATTTGCACCCTTATAATTTAAATATTCATAAAATTAAATGAAGAAATTGGGTCAAGGGAGAAGGAATGTCTGTTGTTGGAAAACATTTGGAGACATATCACGTGACATTGAGGGACATCAGGTACATATTATACAGTAATTAGACAATTGAGTTTATTGCCTGAATAACACCTCATAACATAATATATTTTAGACTACAAAATGGTTAACTGTTAATATCTATCAGACCTCTGAAGATATTTCCATTATTGTCCTCTGTCACTAAGACAAACTTCATATCTTCATTGAGTCCATTAAATATGAGCCTCGTCTCCAGCCAAGTACTTCCAAAGGATTCGTCTTAGACTTTGTCATAATTCTTATGCTTCCTTATGACCCAGAGGAGAAATTACTGCTGCTTACTCTTTTACACAAAATCAACAAGTTATTGTAGGTGTTTTAGCTTTTTTTTCTGCTGAAACATATGGAGTGAGACTTTTTGAGCTGCTCTCTGGTAACGCAAAACATGCTTCTGTGCATCAAAAACATTGTTTAAAAAATTCAGACCTGAAGATTTTTTATCTAAAGTTTTGCTTCTTCATATCATCCTTCACCAAATTAATAGGATCAAAATAGCTTCATCGTACACATAACAAGAAAGTGTTTTCATTTTGTATTTAAATATATAACGGTCATATAATCTAAGGGTTGGTAAATATAATTCCTTCATAAACATTTACACATTTATGTGATTGAACTTTTTCTCTGGAAAAAAAAAACCAGTATGTATGTGTCAATGCCATGCTTAATTAAAGGTCATTTTAATTACACTGCTTTGTAAGAAAATTAAGACAGTATAACCGTCACCCAGCCACTTGAAAACAATTAATATTACATGAGTGGGTATTTTTTATTAATAACAAGGAAAAAAAATATAAGGAATATTCTACGAAATTCCTTATGGGCCAAATGCTGATTTGCAAAACACACTTATGTGCAATTGACTGTGTAATCAGAAAAATTAAACCAAGCAATCAACCTATCAGCCAAATACACAAGAAAAGGAGAGCAACCAAAATTAGGTTTCCAAATGTATTCAGTATATTTACATGTAAAAGAATCCTTAGCACCATCCAGCTCAATAGGACCCTTTTGCACTGAAAGATTCATCAAAATTAACATAGTTAATTTAGGATTCACATTCTATTTCATTATCTCTTTTCTACATATGTTATGTAATGCAGAATTCAATCAAAGGAATTGATGTAGTGATGACCACTATAATTTGCTTAACTGCAAACCGAACATAATTCAGATAGATAATATGAACTGCTAATATTTTGTGTGTGGTAAAAGTTGTTGGTGGTTTGCATGACTAGAACCTTGCTACTTTCTGTTACAGGATCAAAGAACTGATATGAAGAGAACTTTGTCATGTCTTCCCTCTAGGCTGAAAAAGGGTGACTAGTCAGAAGTAGAACTTTTAATATTTGCACAGAGTAGTCCACACATGTCCATCAGGGGATGAAACATGTCTGTGAATATGCATATGCCACTGAATTTAAGCTTTAAAGATTAAGTTTGAGAATAGTTGCAGAATACTACATAGCTTCATTTTCAAAGAGAAGCAGAAGACCAATTATTTTGCTGGACAGAGACCTCAATGAACGGTAAAATATTTTATTACTCTTTTTATATTAGCCCGGGATTTTTTTTTTCCAAGAAAGTCTTTCTTTATACCCCTTCCAGCCACTATTTTCTTTCTCTTTTCCCCTACCACTATCCCACTCCCCTGAACAGACATTATTTAAGAGTTAAATGAAAGCTTGGTGTACATGTTCTTCTACTTGTTTGAAGTGAATTAGGTCTTCCATGGTAAATTCAGAATTTGTACTAATTCTGCACATCAGAAATGCTTACTTACACAGCAAATCACTTTGCTCTGTGACTTTTCCTTTTAGAAAATGAGCCTAAATTTTCAACCTTTAAAGTCTGTGTTTTCAAATTCTGATGTTTTGTGTTACAGAGCTACACTTTTTGCATCTTGCTTAACTCTCTTTTCTTATATCTGGATTTCCAGTTTTTCAGTCTTAACAAAACTAACATCTGAAATTTTGCCTATTAGATCATTATTATTCATGTTGATCTCCTTAGAATCAAGTCCTCTTTTTTTTGTTTGTTTGGGGTTTTTTTTTGTTTGTTTTGTTTTTTTTTATTTATTATTATTATTATTGCAAATACCTAGAAAATAAAAAAAAAACAAACAAACAAACAAACCAAAACCAGTCTTTTTTTCTGCATTAATCCAGTCATAAAGGTACTTGCTCAAGATCTAATGTTTTCTCAGAAACATATTTTGCAACCCAGGCAGATACCTTGCTGTTACAGACTATAATGAGAGATGTCAGACTCATATTTATGAAACACATTTACGAATGTATTTATGAAACATATTTATGGATGTTAAGTGTTTACAATGGTCACAAGTATCTCTGTTTTCAAGTCAGTAGCAAAATTCAATTATTGATCATAATTGTTTTTCTGGAATGTTTATAGAAGACTGTTTCTTATTTAAAGAGTTGTTAATTTGTGCAAATAGTAACTTGTGTCTTTAGGGGGCAAGAAGGAATTTAGGAATTTAGGGGGCACACTACTGAAGGAATTACTGGAGCTTTAGGAAATGTTAACATCATGAGTTTTGGGGGGAGATTTTATTTTTCATAGAAAAGTATCATTCTGATGATGATAGCTTTAGAAAAACTAGATTTATATTGCACCAGAATGAGATTTGCAGTCACAGCAATTCTGATCTGGTGTGAAAAATATGTATTTTCTGATCGGTCTCCGGGAATTTCTGAGTACAAAAACCCTCATCACAGCAGATTATTGAATGTTTAATACACCAAATGCAAGTGACAATAGTTATACCCCTAGAAATATGTTTTCCAAACTTGGGTGCTATATAGCAGTGATTTCAGAAAAGAACGGCTAGAAAGCTAGTATAATGATTTTAGTGTCTACTGCACAAACATCTACATGGTGTTTCAACTCCTTTGCAATTTTCAAATGTATGGTTGAATCATCTCATATATTCTCCAAGTACTAGTGACAAATAATAAACATAATATTGTGGTTCATGAGTACTACAGTTCTCTCCTCATAGAAGAACTAATTTAAAATGTTATTACTTTTTATTGCTCTAATCTCATTTTTATGTTATTCTATTTTTAGACACTTATTTAATTAACTCATTCTTGAGTGAAGAAAGTACTGTCAACCTCAGTCTAAAAGCTAAGTGAAAAATATAGTCTTATTCTAAAGTGTGGAAGGTTATTCTCATTGTCTCATAAATTTCTCTGCTGCCAGTACTGATGCCTTCCCTAAAACATTACTTTGGGGGAATTATCATTACAGGCATGTTTCCTGTATATATTTACATTTCCTGAAGAAGATAAGTGCATGCTAAGTGTATTTATTTACATTTCCTGAAGAAGGTAAGCATTATAGGTTATGTAACTTTGTAACCATGCAGTCAGAAATGGTGATACTCAACCTAACCTTGCAGTACAATATATATTTCATCAAAAAGCTTGAGTATCAAGTATATCTCAGGAAGTAATTGTTGCTGAAATATTGAAGCAAACTGTGGAAGTTTCTGGCAGGGTGACAAAAAGATTTATTCTTGACTCAGCACTATTTAGTATACGTGGAAGAAAAGTACTCACTGCCAATAAAGCTTTTAGAGATGAAGTTTTCAAATGACACAATGTCCAGGAGAATGGCCCCCAATAAAGAGTACAGCCTCAAATACCGTGTTCAGTTTTGGGCACCTGATTACAAAAAGGACACTGAGGTGCTGGAGCATATCCAAAGAAGAGCAACAAAGCTTGTGAAGGGTCTGAAAAACAAGTCTTACGAGGAGTGGCTGAGAGAACTGGGGTTGTTTAGTCTGCAGAACAGGAGGCTCAGGGGACACCTTATTACTCTCTACAATTACTTGAAAGGAGGTTGTAACAAGGTGGGTGTTAGTCTCTTTTCCCTAGTAGCAAGTGATAGGACAAGAGGAAATGGCCTCAACTTGCACCAGGGGAGATTTAGATTGGATATTAGGAAAAAATTCTTCACTGAAAGGGTTATCAAGTGTTGGAACAGGCTGCCCGAGGAAGTAGTAGATATGGGATATGGTTTAGTGGTGAACTTGGCAGTGTTATGTTTATGGTCAGACTTTATGATCTTAAAGGTCTTTTCCAACCTAAACAATTCTGTGGTTCTATGTCAGTATAACTTGTCTGTCTGAAAAGGAGCTATGACTTCTTTTGTATTGTCTGAATGGCGTGCCAAGCACATTGTCAGTGTGAAGGCACTACAAGGTCCAGTGGCTCCCTGGCGCTGGGGCACTAGATGTGTTGGGGCCTCTCTTGGGCCTGTCAGGGCAGGACCTGGCAGCCAGGGTCCATTCAACCACCCCAGTGAGGAGCGGGGCAGCCAGAGCAGCCCCAGGCATTGGGCTCCTGCCTGGGGAAGGGGATGGGCCAAGGTTGGACAGAGACATAGGTAGGCCTGGCTCAGCAGGGTCCATGGGCAGGGCAGGGCTGTGGGGAGCTGGAGACCGGCCCTGCTGCTGCATCTCTAGGGCAGGGACTGACGTCACTAGGGTACTGAAATGATGTCTTGGGCTGTGGGCAGGGTGGTAGGAGACCCAGGGTGTTGGACAGGGACAGCCAGGCCTGGTGGTGCCTCCATGGCCCTAACAATATCTTGGTAAAACAGACTTGCAAGTGTAACATCTCATTTAAGTAAAAGTGAAATTGAAGTTTATCTGTAATTTACTTAATCTCTGATCAGGCTTTCATTTCCTCAAGGAAACTCAACAAGTGACCTTTTTATATTTTAAAAAGCTCAAGCTTTTTAAAAGTTAATTTTATTAATATTTGTTTTTCCAAGTTACAAAGGTTAAAATAATCATCTATTCTAACTTCATATCCTGTTATGATGGGCTTTTATGTTTCATTAAGAATAGCTGTAAAGCAAGTACATTAATCAGTTCTCTGTAGACAATGTTTATAATGCTCAGTTTCAGGTTCAAGGAGAGAGACAGTGTTATCAGGAGGCAGAGAACCATTTCCACTGGCGACAAACTCAATGCAGACACTGATACAGCTTGAAATATGTACAAATTATGACATATTAAGGGTGGCAAATAACATATATTTTATTTGTTGTTTCCTCTTTAATCATACATTGTGTTTTGTTGGAAGTTGCAGCTCAGCAGGAGGGAGAAAGACCACCTAGTCACTTACTTCTGGCTGTCACATACTGGATCAATGCACAGTCCTTTGGAGCGAGGGGAGCAGTGGTCCCCTCCTGAGAGCTGAGAATGGGAGGACTCCCAAGTCTGTATGCAAGTGCATACTCCCAAGAACAGGAGGGAAACACACCATAAAGATGCAGAGGTGATCTGCATCTTTCAAGGGGTCTCCAGGGGTTTTCCAGGGTTTCCAGGGGTCTCCAGAGCACTGCTTAGAATTATTCAGGAGTCAGCAAGCCACTAAACATTGCTGTAATGAAAACAAGAGTGAAATGAAGGAAGGACCTGTCTCTGAGGTGAAATAGTGAGCAGTGAGGACTTCTAATACTGCTTTCATTTTGATTTGATCTGACCCAGCTTATCTGAGCTTCTGTTCCGCACAAGTCATCATGTTGCAGTTTATCTGCCGATAAAATGTAATGTCAGCAGTTCAGAGCCCTTTCAGTATTTTTAGTATCATAATTTTAAAGAAAAGGTATTGATATCCAAAGCTGAATTTGACAGTTAGGATTCCTGAATATTCAGCTACGCATCCGCAAATGAATGCTATGGAATCTGTTGAAGATGTGATTGATTCTGTTAAGTAGAAGTCAATAAGACATTCTTTGGTACCATACTCACAAGGCTGAGATTTTTTAGTATCCTTCTTGACTCAATGAATGATTTTTATATGTATAAATTAAATGTTGCATCAGTATTTTTCAGGATATATGATTTAAATAGAAGATAATAGGATGTACAGATTAATCTGCCTGGGGACGTTACCAGATTAAAAATACTTAATATTAATACGATTTTCTCCCTTTAAATTAGTGGAAAATAAAATACTGTTGAGAAAGAGAGACAGAAAGAAAGAGAAAGAAAGAGAGTGTGATTTAGTTAATGTTGTTATGACACGCTATCAAACCAGAATTTATTACAGGTTCATTTTCTTGAACAGATCCTTTTTTCAAATGTATCAGAACTATTAGGTAGTATTTCCCCCTTTGCTTCATTATATTCTTCTAAAACATTTCATAAGTTTTAACAGGAAATAATCAGAAATTATTTCACTCATTTCCTTTTAGGTAATGGAACAATGAAGAGATTTCAGGTTGTATAGACCTCTCAGGGACAATACTAATAATTATAGAAAAGGTTAAATATCTGGAAAAACAGGGACTTGCAATTAAACGTTACACATTATGTTTAAATAACATTTGTTCCACATCTAATGTGAGCCAAGAGACTCACTAAAAATTGCTTTCTAGATTATACTCTATTCCCAGTAAATTAAAATAAATTACTTACAATGATTCTTTTGAGTGCTGAGAAAAACTGCATTGAAGAGACAATTTTGTTACATCTTTTTTTTGTCTTTTCCTTCTAATATTCCAGTTTGTGATGACTGGTCAGAAGCACAAGTTTTCAAATTAATTGGTTAACTCATTCTAGCCATCTATAATGTATGAATATTTATCTGAATATGAATTAGAGTAAATTCCAGAGAGACCAGCACCATTTTTTTTGTCTCACCATCAAGATAATCATAAATCAATCTTGGACTCAAAGTCCTTCATGTGGAAATTCCAAGTAGATCAATTAAATGTTCATTAATGATGAATATAAACCGGTATTTGGTGACTGTTGCATTGTCTTTACTTTGTTTAATAGTCCAGTTATGGTAGGCCAAACAGTAAAAGAGATTATACTGTTTTCCAGTGTGTGCCTTGGATAGTTTTTTGTATTTCATTAAAGGTGACAAAATGCATTACTACTCAAGTTCCCAAAAGTATTTGCGTTACACTCTTCCGTTATGAAAGTGTTTCTGTATCCAGTTTCTTTTTTATGTGTAATTCTGTCTTTGACCTGTTTTCATATTTTTTTTTTTTTTTTTTCCCAGTGGCTGGTTTCCATTAAGATTTTATGGGCAGGATTGAAGTATTTGTTCCTAGCTGGTTATAAAGTTAAAATAAAGTGAGCCATAATGCTCTTTTCTGTGAGTATTTCATGAAGTTGGCTGAAAGCAAGTTAATGATTGATATTTTAGCTACTGTAAGACTAAAACTTTCCAACTTTAAACATGCTATTAATTTCCTTCTAATATTTGTGTGTGTGTTTTGTCAACACTTTTTAAATGACTTGCATTTTTATGTAACAAAGCATCATAATACTCATATAACTCTACCGCATGAATTGTGTTCTTGGGTTCCTGTACAAAGCAGTACCTTTGCTTTTGTCAACAGACTGTAAGAAGGTATGACAGATGGCTCCTGCACTACCTGTTGGAGAATCTGAGTCATAACGCAGAAGAAGTGGGGATTTTATTTTCTTTCTTTTCCTTAGAAACTATATTAATACTAAATCTACAGAGAGGGGCAAGCTTCTTTGCCTCAAAAGATGGTTCTTTGAAGGACATACCTAGGACCATTCCTTTAAAGTTAGGCATCTGGGTAGAAAAAACACTATGAAACTCCACTCACAGAACCTGTAGAATCTTCTTCAGCCATTGCAGTACAAGCCTTATATTAGATCCTCTCTCAGCCCCTGAGAGATGTGAATATCCTGCACATACCTCCTTGAGATCACAATAATGTGACTTACAGGGGATTATTTTGTACTGCTTCCCTCCTTTCCCTCTTCCTTCTTAACAGTAGCATTACATTTA
Source organism: Chroicocephalus ridibundus (assembly GCF_963924245.1). NCBI lineage: Eukaryota > Metazoa > Chordata > Aves > Charadriiformes > Laridae > Chroicocephalus > Chroicocephalus ridibundus. Next base: position 52,660,013 of record NC_086284.1, read on the forward strand.
GACTGAAAAATGAAAGTTGTAAATGCAAATAGGCATTGAATGGTAAAGCAATGAAGAACAACAGTGTGTATGATGGTTTGCTATATATTCCTCAGACAGCTAAAATTCAGCCTAGATATTCCACCTTGTCTTTGTTAAAGAGGTGGTCTCTTTCCATTTGCAAAGAACTGTGCAATTTCAATAAAATATCTTGCATGCCTATGTATGAGAAAATATAGCCCATTATACTGCCTTATTTTTTAAACTTGTGAATATTTTCTTCTTAAATTAAACAAAGACTCTCTGTGGAACACAGGTCTTAAAAGCAAAATTAAAATCAAAATACAGTTTCTCTTATTATAGTAATTATTATAGTAACTATTGGTTACTATTATAACAATTATTACAGAAATTCTCTTACCACATAAATATGCAGAGATTATATTGGATTAGGTCTTTATTCATTCAAATTTTGATGAAACATTCAGAAAATTCCTCTTTTCTCTGAAGACATAAATAGGCCAAAACCCCATGATACTGTGAAATTATTGCTTTAAACATTGAAAATGCTATGGAAACTTTGTTGTTTTAGGAGCTTCAGTTCAACCATGTGGCTACCTTTGAAATACTTGAATCATCAAATGAGCAATTACGAGCTACTTAAAAATATATCTGTGTTGTGGCCCTTAAATATCATCTGGGCTGGATCTGCAGATTAAGGAAGTAGTTTGGGTGCCTGATAGAGTCAGCAAAGGAGTGCCAGCAGGGTCCAGCAAGCCTCTTGGTTTGTGGATTGGAGAATCAAGCTTTCAGAGCTCCACCTCCTACGCCTTCATGCAGTTTGGATGCAGTGTTAGTGCCTACTATTGCAGCACTAAAAATATCAGGGACATAATTCTGGCTTCAGTTCAGCTGGAGTCAAGAAACTACACTAAACGTTGTCCATATCCTGTGAAGCAGTGTGTTGGCTTAGGGTACAATTAATTTGTCTTGAGGTCATTTAGATCTTGAGCTGATATCTTGCTTTTAAATCAGCAGTAAGGAAGCAGCATGACTCTACAACCTTGTAGTTAGATCTGTCTTTGGGAGATGAAGATACAGTCCTTGATCAAAGGAATGTTTTTATATTTAATGTGGAAACATTATAATAATCCCAGAGGCAGGGAATTCATCCTAACCCATTAGCTGAGCTCTTCAACATGAGGCTTCTGAGTCAAACACACATATACATATATATATTTATATTCATTCTCTTCTCCTTATGTCCCTCTTCTTCCCCACACCTCTATCCTGCCACTGCCCCTCAACTCTTTTCCTCAGAAAAAAAGCTGTGAAAATAAGATGAGAAAAAATTATATTCCACCTTGTTGATGAGCACTTTAATGATTGAGTTATCACATAAACTTCATGACATAATACAACCCTATGATGTAGTGCAGGTGTTCAAAGAGTACCTTTGCATCCGAGGGTGGGGCTGCCAAGCCGTGAATTGCTAATGGGAAGCAGCACCACAGAGTACCAATAAAAGAGAGGGGTAAGATTAAAGACACATTCAGTGTCTCTATTAGCCAGCTCTCTGTTACTTCTGACTCATCATGCCATTATCTCAGTTCTTGTACATTGACAGCTAGGATGTGCAATTAGAAAACTAACAAGGAAAGAACCATAACTTTAAATTTCTTGTTGCAAAGCTAATTTTTGGATGCTTATTATTGTATTCTTTTATATATATATTTGTATATAGAGAGATAATATAATTCTCTTATTTGGATAAATATTTTTAATAGGACAGGGCAGATGGAAATATATTGCACTATTTTTTATTTTCCGTCTTTCCTGCAGGTCAAAAATGAGAATATAAACTTCACTGTGTGGCTTTTGATATCTAAATCTATGTTTGAGGTCTTCATCCTTGGCTACGTATATAGTCAATAAAGATGTGGTCCATATAGTTAGTAGAGTCAAGGGCATGATTCTTCTTATTCTAAAGTAGATATCTAAACCAAGCTAAATGAACCATAACCTGAAAGTGCCTTTTTCTTTTTTCTGTCTATAAAGGAAGTCAGCCTACTGTGACTATCATCTCCAGACATCTATTTTGTAGTCATCTAAAATTTGATTAGTGTAATCACACTCACAATATTTCAGGAGCTAAACTTACATGAGTTTAATCCTATTTCCGCTTTTTCCACCCTATGTTCTTGAGTATTCCTTTCTAATTTTTTACCTTATTACGTAGTAGCTAGAGAATGAGATAGGGAAAAGATTAATGGAATGAAAATCAGAATAACCAAAGCTGTAGAAGACAGGGGAATATATGTATATTTGTCAAATGGCCTATTTAATAGTAAGCAAATTACTTTCAGATAGCTAAATCTTAAGCTTTAAAAATGAGATTCTAAAAGTCAGAGTTAAAAACTTGGAAAAAAAAAAAAAGCTGCTTCAGCAAAGAAAACAGATCTGTAAAGCTGTCAACACAAGCCAAAAAGGGAAAGCACTGCAGGTATATAAACATGCCAATAAAAACCTTGGAGATTTCTCTCATTTGGGGTTCTGTCTAGTAACAATCTGAGTTTCTGAGTTCCACATGGTGAACACCCACGCAGCCAATGTGATACCTCTTCCTTTACTTACATGAAAGATTCTTTTATTGAAGAAAAAAAGTCAGTTAAATCTAGTCTTAAAGTAGAACTATTATTACTACACATTTCTTACTATAAACTTAATAGAACTTTGTAAATGAAGTGCTGCTTTATGTTCTCTCACCATTGTATGATTCTTTGCAAGGTAAGGGGTAAAAAGATATTTTAAGCACAACACAATAAATCTGAGAGTGTTCAATTAAACTCTTACTTTATGTAAATATTAAAATCTTTTTTTTTCCTCTGGAATGTATTCCTACTACTACAGAAGAATAATAATTAACTTTAGGGGGCTGCTGTATTTGTGAGTCTGTCTCAGGCCCTGAAATACTGCAGCCAACCATTAGGTATCAGGAAATGGCTTCCTCCCATCATGCATTACATCATCATGAAATATTAATAATCATTATTAAAACATTGGTCTTTTGTCTATGTAGTGTGTGCAAAAGACTGGATATAAGTCATCTTAAGAAAATATTAGCATGCAAGCATTATTTTCAGCTGCCTCCTTTGTAATCCTTCTAACCATATAACAATCACTTTGATTAGTCATGCCAAATATTCCAAAACAAGAAGACAGTGGAAACAACAACCACCTGTCTGGTGCAGCTTTACAGATCAAATGATTTTGAGATCATTTTATTAGTGTTGACTGCAGCCTTAAGCAAATTAAAAAAAAAAAAGAAAAAAAAGAAAAAAAAAGGTGTCCTTGAAGTTGAGCTCTGCTCACACTTTGAAGAAATTTCTCTGTTCACTTTGGTGTAATGCCCTTTTCTGCAGCGAGTAAAAAATCTCCTGATGAGCTACAGATCTTCCATTTGTTAGCAATGCTTATTAAATTAAGAGCTTAGATCAGGAATAATAATATTGCATGAAAATGCCTACAGCCAAACTGCCAAAACTTTTGCTATGATCTTGCAATCACAGTTGATTAGCCATAATCGGCCTATAACTTTAGCAACAAAGGAGATCATTTGCTGAATCATACAGATACTAAACAATTTGCATAAAGATGAGAAAATGTTCTTTAACTTATGGAGTATTGAATAACTTTTCTAAAGACAGTTTATTTTTTCCTAATATTAGAAAATTACTAATTTCGTTCCTCAGGTTTTATTATTGAATACAATGTATTCTTCGCTAACTGAATAATGCAGTCTGAGTTATAGAGAACTAAAATAGGAAGTCAGGCTACAAAATATGCAAACTGTGTGATGGCTTTGTTTCAATGTAATGTATTCTATCTATCTGTTCAAGATCAAATGAAGTTGACTTTCCTCCCCAGGCCTAACCAAAGAGCTCATCAAGATTCAATTTTGCCTCTTACAGACAAGCACAAGAAATTAAAATAAATCTAATATATACTTGACAGTTGTTGTTTTTACAAAGATTTGAAGATAGAACTTTGGATACAGGAAAGCAAAGAGAATGGCTGTCACATTTTTTCACCACGTGCCTAGAGGACGTTTAAAAAATGACATTTACCACTGAAACTAGATACTGGCAGCACATGGAAAACAACAGAAGGACAGAAGAAAAATGAAACTTATCCTTATTCCTAATTGGTAAGGCATTCATATAAGATCTGGATTCAGTTTCTTTCAAATTTTAAGAAGTCTCATACTCATGTAATGCAAAAAAGTACATAAACCTATGTACATTTCCTTCATCCTCATGGGAAGAAAAGTGTAAAGATAACCTTTGTGTTAATATGCCTCTATTTTTGCTTTTTTTTAGGCCAGTCTTTCAAAATAACTTTGAATAACCAGAAGTTTGGGGTTTTTTTTAGTTAATATATACAGACCACCAAAACAGAGAGAGAATTTGCTTGTGCCATCTTTCCCTTCATCAACAGCTTCTTCAGTTATTCTTAGCTACTGTATTACTGAAGATATTGTACATGTAAGTGAGCCTGTAACGTTTCTTTGGTGCTGGAGTCCACGAATAGCAAGATTTAATTTCTCTTTGGCCTTGAAATTGTAATGATGTGTTCTCAGTGCTGAATGTGATTTACTGCAAAACACTTAGACAAGTGCTACAGATCACATACAATCTCTGGATTTTTTTTTTTTTTTAATTTTAAAAGAAAAAAATAAGTGTCTAAAATTCAATGCAGTAAGTCTTGCTTACTTCTGAATATACACATACAGTATAGACAATATATATATACACCTACAACCCAAACACCTGCATACAATCAGGTAGTAAAAAAGGGAAACCCAGAAGTGGTTTAGAAAAATCTAAATTGTTTATTTAACTTGAAATTTGAATTTTGAACTTTTTAAAGTCACTATGACTGCTAATAAAGCCATACCTTCACTAAACTCCTGTAACTTGTTCATTTTCAGTAACAATTAAATATTTTGAGGTGTTAAGGGAGAACTCTCAAACCTTGGGATTCAAAATCTGAGACTTTTATTGGGGCTATATAAATAATAATGTACACAATGCCTAAATGGTTTATGGATACACCAATTTATTAATTGTTATCAGGTAAACTTCAAAGATTAATGTTGACTTTATGGATTCTAATAAGGACATATAAACTTTATATTGTAAAAATTAACAGTAAGGTCTCTGTGCAACTTCACTTATTGTCGTATTTAAATAAATTAATAATAACATATGTGGACTCTAGGAAAAAAGACTGACTTCTGCAGGAAACTAGCAAGCAGGATTCCATGGGAGGCAGCTCTGAAGCAGCTCAGGAAAGCTAGCAATTCTTTAGGGACAGCATCGCCCAAGGACAAGAATGGTCCATACTAACCCTCAGGAAATTCAAGTAGACATATCAGGGGAACAGCTTGCATGTGGCTAAGCATCAATGCAAAAAAACACTATATGAAAGGTGAAAGCTGAGACAGGCTATAAAGCAGGATTTTAGAAATGTTGCTGGAGCACATAGAAAAGCCAAAGCTCAACTGGAGCTAACACTTGCAAATGATGTAAAAGCCAGAAAAGATCTTCAGTGGCTACATTAACAGTAAAAGGCTGGATGGCTGGACAAGGAAAATGTGATGCCATTGCTGAATGGGAGGTCATCCTCCCCCTCTACTCTGCCTTGGTGAGACCGCACCTGGAGTACTGTGTCCAGTTCTGGGCTCCCCGGTTCAAGAGGGACAGGGAACTGCTGGAAAGGGTGCAGCGGAGGGCTACGAGGATGATTAGGGGACTGGAACACCTCTCTTATGAGGAAAGGCTGAGGGATTTGGGTCTCTTCAGTCTGGAAAAAAGACGTCTGAGGGGTGACCTTATCAACGCTTATAAATACTTAAAGGGTGGGTGTCAGGACGATGGGGCGAGGCTCTTTTCAGTGGTGCCCGGGGACAGGACAAGAGGCAATGGGCACAAACTGGAACATAGGAAGTTCCACCTAAACATGAGGAGGAACTTCTTTACCCTGAGGGTGGCAGAGCACTGGAACAGGCTGCCCAGAGAGGTGGTGGAGTCTCCATCTCTGGAGACATTCAAAACCCACCTGGACATGTTCCTGTGTAACCTGCTCTAGGTGACCCTGCTCTGGCAGGGGGGTTGGACTAGATGATCTCCAGAGGTCCCTTCCAACCCTATGATTCTATGATTCTATGATTCTATGAATGGAGCAGGTGGCAGTGACAGTGGAGGCAGATGAAGATGAGGTACTCTATGCTTCCTTTGTCTCAGTATGTGCTCTCATCAAACCTGCATATGACACAAACTGGGGAGACCAATCAATACACTGGAGAGCAGGGCTTCCATCAGAGGGACCTGGACAGGCTGGAGGTATGGCAAAATCCTGAAATTCAACAAGGACAAATGTAAAATCCTGGCCCCAGGAAGGAAGACTCTGTGGCGGTGATACAGTCTGGGGACCTATGGGCTGGGGAGCAGTTTTGGAGAAAAAGCCCTGGGGACCCTGGAGTACAGCAAGCAGTATACCCAGGTAGTAGAGCAGCCAACAGCATTCAAGGCTATCTTAATAGGAGCACAGGCCACTCATCATAGGAAGGGATATTTACCCTCTTCTCAGCACCTATTAGACCACAGCTAGATACTACATCCCAGTTTGGGTCCTGCAATACAGGACAAAAGACATAAATTGGGGTGAGTTCAGACCATGATGTTTGGGGTTGGAGCACTTGCCCTGTGAGCAGAGACTGAAGGACTGGTACTTGTTCATCACGGAGAAGAGAAAGCTGCAGACTGATGTAACAGCAGCTCCATGGTGTCTACAGAAAGGAGGCAGAACCAGGCTTTTCACAGTGGTACATGGGAGGCAACGGACATACCTTGAAAGAGCAGAAATTCAGACTAGATATAACGAAAACCTTTTCCCCATGAGTTGAGTTGAGAAGTGGAGCAGGTTGGCTAAAGGGATTAAAGACTTCCGGAGATACCTCCCTACCTGAATTATTCTATAAACCCATGATTCTAAAAAAAACAGAGATTTTTACCTATGCAATTATCATAACCTGAATAACCAGAAAACATATGTAACTGGATAGGATACTCTGCTCTCATGAACTGAAAAGTGTTCATCAAAAAACAGTGCACAACAAGCATGTAGAATATATAAGCATACATGTAGCATTCTAGATTATTTTCGCTCTGAAAATGTGCATTCCTCTATGGATATAGAAGTCCTCGTTGTCTTAGCTGCACAAACATTTATTTCATCAGCAGATAATGGCTGTACTGCTTACCAACAAAGCTTATCAACAAATTCCAACAACTTCTTGCTGGAAGTTTCAGGCTTCTAAAGCTTAGCAATGCAGAATTAATTTATCTGGTAGCAGAAAGATGTCAGTATGATCAAACTAATGATAGTCTAAAAACCTAATTGTATCAGTGGTCATCAAGTGTTTCCAAAAAGTTGATTAAATAGGTTTGGGGTTTAGCTAATTAGACAGTACTGTTTGATTGAATTCCAGTTTATTATTCATAGAAATTGTACGTTAGCAATTTTAGTTCTTCGAGGAAAACTTAGAGAAGGCGTTTTTTGGGTATTATCTGTCAGGGAGTAGTAAGGCTGGGCTTCCCTTAAAGTCAGAGGAGCCAAGGGTGAGAAGTACCAACTCAGAGTCCCACGGTACCCCACTAGGAGAGCAGAGCTGGGCTGGGGATGATGACTGAGGTCAGCTCAGTGCCTGGTGATTGCTAGGCAAGTCTTTACTGACCAGTCAGACCAAGCCAGGAAATCAAGTCAGCAAGCCAAGTTTAGGGTTAGCAAGAAACAGAGCACAGCACATTTATTACATAGCTCAGGCAAGGACTGAGCCTAAATGTGGCTCCCAGGCCAACGGGAACAATGTGCATGGATGGAGGCCCAGGAAAGCATCTGACAGCTCTTCCACAATGTATCAGTTTCTACTTCTCACTGATCTTTCATGCAACTTAGCTGCATTTATCAAAATCTGATACAAGGTGACACAGCTGTACCCTGTGAGAGCTGGCCTTCAATGCAAGTAGCCAAAGCCTGGAGACGAGTGAAGACATTTTTTAGAGAGATGGATGTAGACTGGTCAGGCTAGTGTGAGCCTCTTGGTGTGCTCCAGACTGAAATTATTTGTAGAAGCTGTAGGCGTGCTTTATATGTACACAAGAAGGAAGAAAATAAGGAATCTTTTACAGGTACTCAGAAGAATAATAACAATGTCAGTCTAATAATCGTTCTTACTTTAGCTTCCATGGAGTAGTAGAAGAGAGATGACAAGTCAAGCAGGACTACTAAAATGAAGATTTTTGGATTTTGGGGGCCTTTGAGTCCTCAGCCTGGGAATGAATCACCACAATGGGAAAAGTGACTGAAAGCCCTGTTCTGGATATGAGATTTTTGATCTTTGAAGTATAAAGCCTGTGGGAATCTAGATGCCTCGGATGTTTTGCTAAAATACCTTTTCTTATGTTTGTCCGCTTCTGCAGTTATGGAGCAATAATCTGGTTTTAAAAGGTTGTTTATTTCACTGAATTTTCACTCTGTCATAAGCTCCGAAGGAAAGAACTAGGAGAGAGATGGGTTGGGCTGTCAAGGAGTCACAGCTGCTTCTCAAGGAGGTATAATTTGGGTGGGTGGGTCAATGGTCAATGTTCAGATCTCTCTTGGGAGCTAAAGGCAACATATCTGTCACATGAGGATACCACACACCAAGAAAAATGAAAAAGCTCAAAGCTGTTTCCTTAGACTATCACTGCACTCACTTTAATATCCACATGTTCAAGTAGGGTATTAAAGTGAGGCTAGAGAACAGGAACAATCTTTGAAAATTAATGTTTTTCTCTATGTTATCCATTCTCAAATCCTGGAAACAAATCCTTTATTAAAAATATCAGTTATGTTAAAAATAGCATTCTTAAATTTGTGACACAGAACTGTGTCACATAATTATGACTGGGCAAATTATGGTTCTTGTCTGTTCTGTGAATTAGACAAGCATAAGTCATAATTCTCTTTCGGTGAAACGCACTCACATTCATGTCCTCAAAGGCTCTCAGCATACAATGTACAGTGTGCTTATCTGTCAATGTGAACCTTCACTTAAGACAAGTGGGAATTGCTAACATGAACTTGAATGCATCCTTTGTGGTCCTCACAGCTTGGATTAGGACCTCCATTATTTTTCCTGAACCAAATCCAACACTTTTTAACCTGCTCATCTGGAATTTCGTAGTAATAGGGGTGTAAGTCAAACATAATAATGATGTGAACACCATAAAACTGAAAATGGTGGGTTTGCTACTGTATTTTTTTCAGCAGTTGATGCCACTTTTAAGATAGTCCGCTCAGAAAAAGGCTTTTGGTTAGCTTCAAAGGCTGTGGGTAGCCTGTTAAAATTTTCCAGTATATACAATGCAAGATATGATTTAGAAAAATGGTTTGCAATTTAATTCTGCCAAAGCTGTACCCAAATTACTGTCAAATCTGTGTTTGCTGTTGATTATGGTTTGTTCATTCCCAGAAAGATAAAATGAACCAGCCTTTCAGTGTAGACTTACAGGGCGCTACCAAGCATATTATACAAAATGAGATGGGAAAAACATTGACTTCTAAGAGGACAGGCAAAAATGAAGTAAAAAAATGGAGATTACATCACAGATTCAATATGGAGAGCTTAGGAAATATTAATATAGACTTTGAAGAATGGTTAAAAAGAATATGTAATTTAGAAAACATAGTAAGTGGAAAGGTTTATAGATCAGGAAAAGGGAGAACAAAACACCAAATAGGTGAACTGGACAGCATGTGCTCCAATAGCTTCTATTTAAGTAAGCATAGAATTAAAAAATGTGGCTAGCTTTCTCAAATAGCTGATATTGATTTATATGTGTTTAATGCAATGTAATGTGTTCACTGCTAAAAGGAAACAAAGAAATTAACATCTATACCTGCAGATTCAGCTAAATATAGTCAAAAAAGATGAAGAGTGTGCTTTGGCCTGAAATACATTACCATCTCTTTTACCTTCTATTTGCTAATATTGTTAGTTTTTTTCCAGATTACAAATTTGTCTTTGTGATCTCGGCCAATAAACCTCTCACCCAAGCAGAAACCAAGCATAGCACAGAAAAACCCCATCAGTCTTTGGGGTGTTTTTGTCTCTTACTAAAATAAAATTAGTTTTTCTTATTGACATAAAGTCTGTTGGAACAATGCCTGTTTGGTGTTTTATAAAACTTGCATCAAAGAAAATTATTCTTCCAAAATCCAAATTGGGCTCTGATTTCTTTTAAAATTTGCTTTTCAGGAATTACAAATTATCCCTAAATTATCAGGGGAAGTAGATATTTATAGCAGTGATGCTACAATTTAGTAACTTAAAATAATACCAATAAATAAACATGTCAAATGATAAATATGCCAAATAAAGTGAAATATGCCAAGTCTGGACAGCAATCACAATGTAGAAACATTTATGGATTTGTTTTGGTTTGGGTTGGGTTTTTCTTTGTTTGTTTTTGTATTTATTTTTTTAATATTTTGCATTATAACTCTTTGGAAATACTGTTTTTTTTCCCAATAGTTAACTACTTTTTTTTTCTATTTGATAGTATTTTTGCATAGTCCTGAAAATGTGTTAATGAGAAGTCCACTATTTTTCTTCCAACATAGCTTTAAAATAATCTGCATAATTAGTAGAACTGTGCAAAGGGGTTGATCTATAAAGGGCTGATATTATTAAATTCAAATGCAAATATGCATATGCAGGAAATACTTAGTCCCTTTGCATATGAGAATAAAGGTCTTGTTCATTGAGTCAAAGCTATTACCAAAATCTACCAGCAATGGCACTCAGACATATTTCCAAAGCAGTGCATAAACTTCTACACTCTCAAAAGGGAAAAAAAAAAAATCTTCTGAAATCCATAGACAAAGATTAAAAATAATCTTATTGCCAAAACTACTAAAGTAATGTGTAATACACACCCAGTTTTGGATTGGATTTTTTTTTCACTTTGTTGGTCTTGTAATTTATAGTTATTAGAAACTATAAAGCAAAGAGCATAAATATGGATGTACCATATGATGATGTACAGACATACAGACATTTCTTTGATTTTAATGACCTTTGAAAATCACCTGAAGATGTATACTGATCTTCATGATAATATGTTCCACTGTGTAATATTGCTAACATCCATATTTCATGAGTACAATTTACATTGGGAAGAACGATGCCTTTATTTATATTTCCAGTCTTCCAAAGAGAATGGTTGTGCTTCTGTCAGCCTTTTATGTCAATTTTCTTCGCTGCATATTTTATGAAGGTTTATTTTTTTCCAATAGGTTTCCTTTCTCCAATTTGAAATTGATTTAGAAAGGTTGAATGGTGCCTGACTCATTGAAAAGAGGGCTATATAGCTAATTTAAATATACACAAATAATACAAGAGTTTCAGACATGTCCCATCTGCCTCCAAACATCCCTGAAATTTCATCAAGAATTAGGCAGTTCAGAAAAGGACCAAAATTAATAAGATTAATTTTCTAATATCAAATTTTAAACATCTTTAATTCCAAAGTGAAATCCATGACTTCTACATTTACATACTCAGCATTATAATTATTCAATTTTTTCTATATTTGTCCATTTCAAATAATCTGTGCTTGTCCAGCGCTATTGAAACACCACACAATTAGTGATATATATTGGAAAAATGGGAGGGTGAAAAATAATCCATAATTAATAATTGTAGCTGTTAGAAATCCTAAATGTTCATAAAGTGCACAGTGAAATAAGTAATTTATGAATGCATTGGTCAATCTAAATTTTCATTAATTCATTAATCTAGGGACTCTAGATACTGCCAAAATGGAATTAATCTTCATAAAAACTTTTCTCAATTAGAATTTCTCCACCATGACAGATGTCTAAGCTGTAAAAGGTGGTATACCTGGAGCCTACAAGGATTGTTCCTCAGTGCTGGTGTGGGTTCAATGTGATGTTTGCAGGAGTGAGAGGGCTGGTGCATTATGAAACTGTATTGCCTCTACATGTGGGTATGTATTCTCTTGGGAATACACAGAATGATGGCAACAGGACGGAGAAGAGGAAGAGGCGAAATGGCAGGGCAGGGCAAGGAGGGGAAGGGAAGGGAAAAGAAGGGAAACAGAAGGAAAAATGCAAAAAAAAATGGGGGAAAAGGAAGAAAAAGAAAAGGAAAGTAAAAAAAAAAAAAGGAAAAAGGGTGACAGGAAAAAAGAAAGGGCAAAAGGGAAAAAAGTAGAGTGAAAAAAAAAGAAAGGAAAAAAAAGGAAAAAAGAAAAAGGAACAGCTCTGAGGTTTATGTAATGTATCTGGATCATGGCCCAAGCCATTCAGAGATTGTACAGACAGCTTTAAATAACTCTCTTCTGTCCCTTTCTTTCACCCCTTTTCACCCAGAAAATAATGACATAAGAATAAACCTGTATCAACATTTGCAATTACTTCATTAATGAATAAATGAGTTATGCAGTATACTACATAAAGAACTAAAGACTCTTCCTTGCTTGCTTGGTTTGACTGTGTCTGTAGTTTTGCAACTTCTCCTTTGTCATATACCTGTCTCCATTATTCTAGAAAAGTTTGTTTTACTTTGGTTTTCTGTCTCTCTTGAAAAAGAGAATTCTGAGCATGGCTAAAAAAAAAAGCTAAAAAAAAAATACAATGTATTTTAAAACAAAATAATAAATCAATACATTGGCTGCCTTTACCATTCTAATAAACTGTAATGCCACATTCTATTTGTACAAGAGTCTCTATTGTATCCTTTTTTCTCTTTTTTAAAAATAAACTTATGAGTTCCTAATATTTTGCTTGCAGAATCTCCTTATTTACATTAATCAATCTACCTCTTCTTTTAACGTTGATATATGCATGAAGGAAATAATGACCTAATTAAACTAGACATAAAGTGGAAGATGCTTGTAGCTGGTTGTCTTTTCAGTTACATTTTACTTTCTTGTCTTTGATCAGAAGTAATGAATTTATACTCTACATATTATTTATTATTGATAATAAATGAAAATGTTATTTGTATTCATAAAAATAAGTAAATCCTTCTTAATATTATTAAATCAGGAATGATGCCCTAAGAAAGATTTAAATATTTATACCAGTCCAAAACAGGTGTTACTTGTCATTATTCTGCTTTCCACAAAGTTGTAAATCCTGCAAAAACTACGTTTATGCATAATCTACTGTAAAATAGAGTTTGACATTTCATTAATAAATATGGCTACCTGAAGTTGTTGGGCTTTATTTTTGCTGTTTGTTTTTCTTAGTGTTTAAATAGAAACAATTCAGTTACTTCCTAGAATGCCTTTGTGTTCTTGCTAAGAAAGTCTCATAAGCAGCTAAACAAAAGTCTCAAATGACTGATGAAAGAATCTGATACACTGAAGTGGGGTGATATGGGCAGAAAGGTTCCTGATACTTTTTTTCTGGTAAAGCAGATGGAATATATTTATTTGAAACTATCAGATGATTCTATGAGTGCTGTGTTCTCTCCTCTTATATGTTCTATCAAACTGCAAAAGTACACCCATACTGTTAAAAAAAACAAACACAAAAACCCAACAAAAATAAAACAGATCCATGGGGATAGGCTGAGTGGTGGATCCCTTTCATTCTGTTTGCGTTCATTTTTAGTGTGTGCCCTGGCGTGGTTTTGGTTCACACCAACCAGTGATCTCTGAGATTATGCCTAGGCACAGCTCAACGGGTCAAAGGCATTCAAGACCACTCCCATTGGGCAGTATAGTTGAGTCCGTACATTTGGTCCATTTCACCGTGCTTAATCTTGTAACATTATTTCAGGAAGTTTTCTTTTCAAAAGCTCTTGCTTATCCTTTAGTTCACCCAGCTCATGCCCCACATAGCTCAGTCTCACTCCTTATAATCATTTGATTGGTTGTAACACAACCCTCACAATTTTTCAGTACTTTGAACTGAAAATTGTAAAGACCGCAAGGGACACTTGGGTACCACATGGAGCTTAGGTGCTGCCCATGGCCACCTGCTGTACAGTGTTACGGTAGTCAGTGTTTACTCATCCTCAGGTCCAGACTGCAGTGTTTATTTTACCTCTGTAATAGGCATAGGCTGGGCAGCTGTCATGAAGCTCGGAAAATGTCACAGCTGCCAAAAATCTAGCCAAAAACCATTTTGATAGTGTGATCACCATCTTCTTACTACTAAGCAAGCTGCAAAGTGTGGGTGCGAAGGGGAAAAGGACGAACTCAAATGCAAGGAGCCAAGAAGCGGAGATGCTGACAGTGTTAAATTAGGAGTAAAAGGAGCAGAAGGGCAGAAACAGCAGAACAGAAAAGTAAACCACAGAGGAGGTCTGCTCAAGCTGCCCTTTGAACAGATAAAATGTTATGATCTGCTAAATATGCTGAAAATTTGGACTGCAGGCATATCAAGTGGGATCATCCGGAGTTAATGGACATTTCAATATTCTGGTATTAAGTTCCTTGTATCTCAGATGGGTATAACAGTATTATCCTTCCTCAAAGTGATGTTGTGTATGCAAAATAATCTTTGTGAGCTACACAGATATCATAGGGATGTGTATACCACAAAAATGTCCCAGAGGAAGTTAATAATTCTGAATTCAGTGTACAGTTGAAATGATGTCCTGTATATAAGATACGGCTGACCTACCGAATTATGAAGTTAAAAAATAATTGGCTAGCTAGCTAGCTATTTTGTGCATATATTCTTTGTCCTTCGGACAGAATTGTCTCAAGGAGAAAAGAAAAATTAAATGCTTATATAATTATAGTCCATAACATAATATAAATGTCAGTCATTCTATCCTGATATTGCTTGGCTGTTTTTAGTCCCATTCTCCCATCTACGCACAGTAAAATATTAAGATTCTCTTCTGTATTTATATTTCTTATATGTGAGATGTATCTCTTTGCCTGACCAAATCTGGGAGAGGACATGACTAACATTAGCTGATCACATTACTATGCAATACCCTCCCCCGTGGAGCCGAGGGCATGAATCTTTCTTAGTTCACCTGATACACCAGGTGCTCAGAAACTGCAGACAAGCCATTTGTACTCTCTGCAACCCTAAAAGGAAGGGGTACATGGGGTTTATGTAGCCCTAATAACCACATAGACTGCAGATTTTGCAACAATGAAGAGAAAGAATGACTTTTGTAAATGTTATTCAAGGAAGAAGCCTACTTCTTTTGGGTTCAATTCCAATGAGCAAAGTTTATGCTAAGCAGTATACTTACAACCAGTGTCCCTATTTGTATGGATAATTCCTTCTCTTTGGGTGTGTAAGTGGAAAAAAACCAAACAACAGCTTGGTGCAAAAAATATCTGTAAAAACATTCAGGAATAAAAAGAAATACAAATACATTTGTAAGCCCCTGAGAGCAAAGTCTGTACTTTTTATGTTTGCTCAGCATCAAGTACAATAGAGCCACAATCCTTGTTGTGCTCTTGGGAAAAACATCAACATTATTACTATAAAACTGTTGGAGTTTAATTATATTCTCAATTTTTATTGCAGTTCCTGTTCAAATTATAAGAATGACCAGAACTCAAAGAGAAAAAAAAAATATTGTTTGATTTCACCAGTATTCCAGTCACAGCCTTTTAAATTCTCTTTACCTTCATGGGACAATGAATTCCAGAACTTCATAATTAGTTTGAGATTTGTGAGTGAGTTGTGACGTTTTGGAGTTTTGCACTGCCTTTATATTCTATTTACCATTTCAAGGAATGCTGAGGCACCAGTTAACCGTTTATCCCAGATATGTGTCAAAATAATCCTTAAAGTTATGGTGCCTCACATTGCAGACAGACAAGTTATAATGAAAGAAGCTGATTATGGCTTCTCGGTATCCATCATGACATAGCACTGTGTTGAACAGCCAGTGAAAATGATGTGTTAGGGGATTTTCAGCTAGGAAAGCGGGGGAGGGTGTTAACAGACTGCTTCTTCATGAAAGAAGTGCTTTGTCCAGCATGCTAAAAATGAGCTACTTGTTGGTGTGCAGAGCTGGCACCAGTCCAGAGTCTTCAGACCTCACATTTTCTTAGCTTTTCTTTGTCTTAGACACTGAGCGGTATTTCTAGCTGGTGTAAAGATATCTGACATTCTTGCATAAAAAACAACAATAAGGAAAATATTATTAAGGGAGAACAGCATTTTGTAACTTGTTTACACAGAGAAGAAGTAATCCCTTCATCTCAGTTGATTAGAGATGCTGAACCAGAATCAACATATTTTTGTCATGATTTTAGGGGATAGTCTTATATTAAAATTAATATTTGCAGTTAATCCTCCTTCATAGTTCCTTATAATGACTTTTTTTTTCTTTTTTGAAATTTACAAATACATACACCATTTAAATTAACATTTGCTATTGTCCTTGTTTTAATTCTGACTGCTTTTTGTTTTTTCTTTTTCCGTTCCTTTGGTGTTGGCTGAGAGTTTCAGAAGCGCTTCAAATTCCAATAATTTTATGAAGTCTTTTATTGTTTTTTAACTGCATTACTTGAAAAAGGGTTTTCATAAATCTGTTCATGAATGCAGATGGAAAGGGAACAGATTTTTAATCCAAATAAAATATTTAAGATAAAAAAAAAGCAAACAACAAACCACCAACAACCTACTGTCTCAATTCAAAAGTTGAGAAGTTTGGGAAAAGTCAAAATTGGCTTTTGTCAATTAAAGTGTTCTGTTTCTGTACCTACTATGTACCTTTTTTAAAAATCCATTTTCAATGGAAAGACTAATCAAAGCTGACCTTTTCTTATTAAAAAACTTTGTTTTTCACTAAGAAGTATTTTCTTCTTATCATCGTTATTATTAACACATTTTCTAATGGTCCCAACAGTCCCCTTTTCATTTCCAGAAAAATTCATTCAAGTAATCCTAAACATGACTGTGCACATTCTTGAAAAAAACACAAAGCCGGTATGTGCTTAATGAAAAAGGTATTACCAATTTGACTTTACTTCTGCCCTATTTCTGTAAGTTTCTGTTATCCCCTCAACAAGAAAACAAAAAACTAAAACCCAAACCAAACAAAAAAACACACACACACACACAAAAAAAAAACCAAAAACAAACAAACAAGGAAAAAAAGATGTTTTGAGCTTTTAAATGAAGAATGAAGAAGAGAGAACAAAAGCTTCTGTTAAACCCCATAAGGTATGTCTGGAAATACACGGAAAAATATCTGTAAAAATGCAAAGCTTTCCCACAGTTACTTCAGACATTGGAAATAAACAAAACACATTGATGGTTATATTTCTAAGAGTTAATACTGGCCTAATTCCTCTGTCTTTTGAACCAGTGGAGGTTTCATTCTATCAGAAAACACCAGATTATATCTGGAACTGACTGTGAAAAACTCCATCAGATGCCTATAATCTTATTTGTTGAAGCACAAACTGAAAAAAGCCTCTTAAATAAAATCTTTAACATTAAATCCCATTTCATTGTGACAGACATCATATGGTCACACACTTAGAATAAATTGTGTCTAGGTGAGTTCAAACATTGAAGCATGTGTATTTCCTTTTATATATATATATTTCCCTTTATAACAAGGTCACCCATCTAGTTGGCCAAGGGAAGCCAGTAGGCGTGTTTTTTTTGGATTTTAGCAAAGCTGTCAGTACTCTCTCTCACAGTATCCTTCTGGACAAAATGTCCAGCACACAGCTAGACAAGTCTATAATATGTTGGGTGATCAATTGGCTGGGTGGGTCCAACTCAAAGAGTTATAGCAAATGGGGTTACCTCGGGCTGGCAGCCAGTCACCTGTGTGGATTTTAGGGCCAGTGCTCTTTAATGCTTTTATAAATGATCTGGGTGCAGGAAATGAATGTACACTAAGTTAAGTTTGATGGTGATCCTAAACTAGGAGGGTAGAGGGTAGAGATGCCTTATAAACAAATCTGGGTAGACTACAGAGTTGAGCAGTCATCTATGATATGAAATTTAACAAAAGCAAGTGCTGGATTCTCCACCTGGGACAGGGTACTCCTGGTTATACATACAAACTGTGGACAAGAGGCTGGAGAGCAGCCCCGCAGAAAGAGATCTGGGGTTTTGAGCTGATGGCAAGTTGAATATGAGTCAACAGTGTGCCCCAGCAATCAAAAGGGTCAACCATGTCCCAGGGTGCATCAAGCACAGCATAGCTTGCCGGTCAAGGGATGTGATTGTCCCACTCTCCACTGCAGTGGTGTTGACCCACCTTGAGTACTGTGTGCAGTTTTGGGTGCCTCAATATAAGAATGATATCAACCTATTAGAGTGTGTCCAGAGGAGGGAGACAAAGATGGGTAAAAGTCTGGAGGGCAAGACTTATAAGCAGTGGCTGATGTCACTTGCCTTGTTCAGCTTGGAGAAGAGAAGGCTGAGGGGTGACTTCATTGCAGTTTACAACTTCCTCTAGGGGGGCGTCAGAGGGGGGCACGCAGATCTTCTCTCTCTGATGGCCAGCAATAGGACACGAGGAAATGGACATTAGGAAAAGGTTCTTCACCAGAGGGTGGTCGATCATTGGAACAGGCTTCACAGGGAGGTGGTCATGGTATCAATCTTGTCAGAGTTCAAGGGCATCTGGATGACATTCTTAGTCACATGATTTAGTTTTAGGCAGTCCTATGAGGAGCAGGGAGTTGGACTCGATGATCCTTATGGGTACCTTCCAACTTGAGGTATTCAATGATTCTATGATTGTATAATTTGATTTTATAATTTGAAAAGTCAGAAAATACTGCTCTCCAACTATAGTTTTCCCTTACTCTTTAAAGACAAAGACGATATTTGTTTTAATTTCTTTATACGATTAATAATTTATACCAAAGATAACTGAAAATGAAGAAGTAAAGTTAAATAACAAATCCCATTTTCCATCAAAGGATTCTCATAACCCATTAGGTTATTTTTTACCAATGAAGCCAAAGTTACTGTATTACCAACAGTACACCAACAGTCAACTTTTTTTCTTCATCAACTTTTTATTCCAAATTATCCATAAATGTGAAATGATAAAAATTGAAAGTGGAATCTGACCAAGACCAGCATACTATTTCAAGAGGATTAACATAAGTAGCAACTCAACCTTTAAGGTTGTTTTTTTATTTGTTTTGAAATTATAGAAGCCAGAGTTTTATTCAGTGCTCTTCAACATAACTTCACTTGATAGCACCAGGAACACAAAATGTCCAGCATATGAACTTTGTCTGGTCATCTGGCTGAGCAGCGACTTTCCAATGTATTAGAGCTGAAAAATCCATGTCATTGTCCCTTTTTCTTTACACTAAGCAAAAATTTATTGATACAGTCCATTGATATTTAATTAGATCATGTGTCAAGTCCAAAAATATTTTTTAGGTTTTGATCTGTGTAACAAATAACCTGAAAATCTTTATTTGGCCTAGTTATTAATTACAAGGTAGGTATAACTGTAAAGAATATAGAGCAATAGATATCTACACATAATAACCATTTAAAACAGGTGTTTTTTTGTTGTTTTTTTTTCCTTTAGAACCAATGCATTTCATTAGCAGACTTGTGAACACAAGACCTGTGAACACAAACATAAAGAACATAGCTAGATTTCAGAGCGCTGCTGCTGGCTAGAACAAAACAAAGAAGGATAAGCTAAACCTATATACGCAGGTAGAACAATAAAAGCCCTACATTTTTCCTTCACAAATTTGCAAACCAAATGCAGTAAGTGACATGACAGTAGACAATAATAACAATAATAATAATTATAAGGATTATAATAGTAAAATCCTGGTATTTTTTAAAATGTGTTATTAAGAAAAAAAACAAACAACAAACCACAAATATTTGATTGAACTCTACATTGCAAAAAATAAAAATAAAAATTGCTGATGCCATGAGGCTTTCTTGTTTAGGTGGTCTTGTTTCCTGGGTTTTCTGTTTGTTAGCTTTTGTTTTTTACAAATTTGACTAAAGTTCCAGGGGTCAATATGATTCTAAGAATCTATAGGTTGGTTTATTTCACTAGTAAAATGTCTTATAATAGTTAAAGCATCAAAATAGTTTAATATTTTTCAAGAAGCAGTGTTGCAGTTTAAAATATTGAAGCTCAGGTTAAAAGACTACACACCAAGTAAGACCTTGTCTAAATTTCACAATAATCCCTTTGCATTGACCTTGGGAAGCAGAGTATAGGTCTATGTGATAGGATGCACTAGCTAGGGTTTCATATTTTTTTTCATCAGTGATACGGGCAGACAGTGAATACACAAGAACATGTACTAAGAAGGTCACAATGTGGTGTTTGGTTGTCAGTATACACCACAGAATATCAGATCAATTGTTGAAAAAATTGTACTGCCCATGTGAGTTCTTTTTAAAAAGCATCTGATGATGGTATTTTTTTTTTCTGCACTGTGAAAAAAACCTAAAAAAACAACAAAACCCCCAAGAAACAAACACAGAAAAACCTGAAGAATTCATAACAAAGGTAACATGTATAGATTTATTTAGAAAAATAACATTCCTTTACTAAAAATCTTAATCTTTATCTTTTTTCTCTGATGTGTATCTTTTAACTTTTACAAGATCAGTGAGATCAGAAGAACTCCCTAAACCAAAAAAAAAACCCCACAAACCCCAACCCACCAAACTTAAGTGGTTATTTGAAAGTTAATTATTTTCAATAGTAGTTATTGCGTGGGTTGGTACTGTATGTAGTTGAGATAATTGCTGAAAACTGTCGAGGTCCAAGGGGATGTGTACTTCTGTACCTTAAGTTTACAAGAAAAGCTTTCAAAGGATGAGGTGAAAATACAGATTGTTAAAACATCAGAATGCAAACTAATGAAACATCTAGATGGTTATGAGTAAAAAAGAAGTCTGCAGAGGATTGAAATTACAGTGTGCACAGTCTCCTTGCTTATGCTTCTATGGTTATGGTCATCCTTCAGCAAACCGCAGCAAAAGCTAAACCAAGAAAAAATTAAGAATTAATTTGTGATTTAAAGTCCTATTTTTCTGAGAGGAAAAAAGGATCATTTAGAAGAAAATACAGAGAAAGAAGAAATTTGTTTTGGCTTCAGTAAAGATGAATTGGAAAGTAACTTGATATTCCAAAAATGAAACAGAAAAGATGTATAAATTTAATTATAAAATTGCCCATTCTCAGCCCTCTTTTATTTTTCTATATTCAGAGGGAATGAGTGTCTGTAGAAACAGAAGTGCCTTCACAAAATTTTTTGCAGGGAAGCATTTTCAAAATACTGAAAACACTTCTATGGGTTGCCATTGACCAAAACTTGTTAGAATAGGTAGTATGATTAACCCCTCGAGGCAACTCTGCCAGCTAACACTGCTCATAACAGAGTTACAGTCTATAACAACATAGAAAAATGGAGGTAGAAATAATCTCATCAGATAGATGATGGGCTATTTCTCTTCTGGTTTTGCCAATAATTTGAACTCTTTGAGTATACTGCCACATTTATCTCTTACACTGCAATACTGTTTTTCCATATTCATAAAGAAAAATTAGGACGTCTATTTCTAAATCATAATGAAAAAAATGGTAGTTTCACAGTAGTTTATTTTTTAAAAAAAGTATGTCTGTCTTTCATTTAGTGATACTTGAACAGTCTAGGCTGATTACTGAGTGAAATGGTAGATATATTTGAATCGATCAGAAGGATTTTGACATCTATTTAAAACTCTGATAAAGGAGGGAAAGGGATACAATATGAGCAATGGAAAGGATGACCCAAGTCTAGCTGCCCTTTGAAATTTGGCTTTCAGAGTGCAGTCTGCTTAATGGATAGCACATTCACTGACATGCTTATAAACTTGCATAATTAAAGATCACAACTGATATA